>NW_026882279.1:0-40779 GCF_032173495.1 Musca vetustissima
TTGCACTGTTCGGCGATTCAGCGAAGTGTTTTGGGGAAATCCCAAATGGCCTTCCCAAAAACAAGTCAGAAGAAAACAAAACAAAAAACTTTTTGTTTTACACTTGAAAGTAATCAGGTGGTTGGCTTGACAAACATACAAGCCATCAACACACACTCACACACACACTTACACAGTCATTAAAGCCACATATTAAATAATATTGCAACTTACCCTCCTTCTTCGGCCCGACAGCATGCAAATATTTGCATTAAGGCCAACACCAAGAGGCCCAACGTCGAACAACAACGTTGACGATTCATGGCTGCGACAAGGTTGTTGTTGTTTTTGGTTTTTTGTCGATTCTTCCAATTAACCGCACAAAAATCGCAAGATTCGTATTTTTACTATTTTTTTAAATAATCCGGCACGTAAAAATTTCAATCGAACAAATCTCCCTAGGGGGGAGGAGAATTTAAGTTGATCTTGTCGCTTTCAAAGCCACACGCAGACTGAATAGAATTCTGCTGGGTAAGGCTATAATGTATGCGGAATGGCTTGGATGATGAGTCTGTGTGTAGTTGAGTGGCAGTGCGGTTCGTGAGACCGGCATTATCTAGCTGACATTATGTGTTGAACTTAGGTTAGATGGGAGCGTAGCCTCTCTTGCTCTTTCTCTCACAATTAAGCCGGTTTCAAAATTAAACAGAGTTGCCATTTCAATTTTGGGGATTTTAAATACTAGGATTTTTATTAAAATATTTTTAGGGGCTTTTTCTTGGGGCTGCACAAAGCTATAAAACCCTGACAACATAGTTGTGTAGGTTATAAAAATCCAACCTCGTATTGGGGTTGCAATACACGGTTGCATTTTTATACCCTACACAACGATGTTGTCAGGGGATTCTAGCTTTGTGCAACCAAGAGTTTGTAAAGCCGCGAAATATTGGTCATAGACCCACTTTTAAGTATACCGATCGTCATATCTCGATTAGCTGAGTCGATCTAGATAGGTGTGTCCGTCCGTCCGTCTGTCCATTATAAATTGTAAACACGATATAGGCCACAGTTATGGACCAATCTTCGCGAAATTTTGCATGTAGGATGGGTTCTGACCCATTACCACCCTAGAGGGCGAAAATATAGCGCTGATGGCTTAGAAAATTTCCATGAGGATCCAGGTATAGTCAAGGACAACGTCTATTATTTTCGGTGATGATCAGATAATATTATTGGGATGAAGTGGACCGAAAACTTCATTTTTTATGTTTTTTTTTGAATCGATCTATAGGTCACAGTTGAAAGCCGAAAATCACAATACAACCCACTTACTTAGCTGGCTTGTTACAGAACGGTTGTTCCATAAGCCGAGCTTAAAAACGATTTCCAAGCGCTTCGGTCTTGTGCGCAAATCCACCAATTAGGAAGACCACGTTCCAAGATGTTGTTTTCTACTTGGTCTTTCCATCTAATTTGTGGCCTTCCCCTTCTACTGGAACCATCGGTAGGCTCGTTTTTATATGCCTTTTGAGCTGGGGCATTCTCGTTCATTCGCACAACATGGCCTAGCCACCGTAGTCGCTGCAGCTCAATACGACTGACTATATCGCGTATAAATTGTAAAGCTCATGGTTCATTCGACGCCGATATACACTGTCGACGCAGATCGGCCCGTAGATCTTTCGGAGAATTTTTCTTTCAAACACACAAAGAACAATCTAATCTGCTTGCGCAAGTACCCATGCTTTAGATCCATATAATAGCACGGGTAGTATCAGTGTCTTGTAAAGTGTGAGTTTGGTCTGGCGGCGAAGGGAATTTGGACAAGTAATTAGGTCAGACTGTACTGAATATTAGTAATATTCGGAAAATAGGTCAGTGTAAGGAAGAGGTTCTGTATATCACGAAATTTAGTCCAGGCTCGTAATAAACATCCGCCGAAAGTTAGTGTTCCATGGTAGTTGTGTAGGGTGTCGTATGACCGGCCTCATCCGACTATACTGCTCCGTTCACAGGTTTACAAATATTTTTTGGATGACCTATACAAGGCGTGCATTTTTATACCCTTCGACACACTGTGGTACGGGGTATTATGTCTTTGTGCATATGTTTGTAACAGGCATAAGGAATCTAGATAAGCCCAAGGTTCCTTTCGAGAATATGCATAGAATCAACTTCTGAGTCGATTTATGTATGTCCGTCCGTCCGTCTGTTGATGTTAAATTGTAAACAAAGTACAGGTCGCATTTATGATCCGATTTGGATGAAATTTGGCAAAGTTCACATATTTGGCCCAAGAATGAACCCCATTGAAATTGAAGAAAATCGGTACAGATTAAGATATAGCTTCCATATATATTTTGGACCGATTTAATGTAACTGGTGCACCAAAGTGCCTGTATATATTTCGATTTGCACGAAATTTGGCACAGCGTAATGAATTAGGCCTAGAATGATGTGTGTTAAGTTTCGTGAAAATCGGTTTAAATTTAGATATAGCTCCCATATATATTTTCATCCGATTTTAGGTAAACAGTGCACCAAAGTCCCTATATATCCTTCGATTTGCACGAAATTTGGTATAGCCTACTGAATTAGGTCTAGAATGATGTATGCCGAATTTCGTGAAAATCGGTTCAGATTTAGATATAGCTCCCATATATAGCGTCCCCCAATTTTAGGTAAATGGTGCATCAAAGTGCCGATATATTGTTCGATTTGCACGAAATTTGGTATAGCCTACTGAATTAAGTCTAGAATAATGTATGCCGAGTTTCGTGAAAATCGATTCAGATTTAGATATAGCTCCCATATATATTTCCGTCCGATTTAATATAAATGGGGCACCAAAGTCACTATATATCTTTCGATTTGCACGAAATTTGGCACAGCGTAATGAATTAGGCCTAGAATTATGTGTGTTAAGTTTCGTGAAAATCGGTTTAGATGTAGATATAGCTCCCATATACATTTTCGTCCGATTTAAGGTAAATGGTGTACTGAAGTCCCTATATATCTCTCGATTTGCATGAATTTTTGCATAGCGTACTGAATTATGCCTAGAATGATGTATGCCGAGTTTTGTGAAAATCGGTTCAGATTTAGATATAGCTCCCATATAAATTTTCGTCCGAATTAATGTAAATGGTTCACAAAAGTCCCCATATATCTTTCGATTTGCACAAGATTTGGCATAGCGCACAGACTTGAGTATAGGATGATGCGTGTTCAGTTTTCTGAAATCGGTTCAGATTTAGATATAGCTTCTATATCTGACCAAATGAAAAATTTTGTATCGGTTGCAGAATGGCATGTTTATGGATCCAATTTCATTTTGCTGGTCCTTTCAAAATTCGACGTCTGTTAGGATCCATCTGTCGAATATACCCAAAGTGGTGAAGGGTACCATATAGTCGGCCCCGTTCGACTTTTCTACTTTCCTTACCGGTTTATATTAAAATAGGTATCTGATTTGTTTGGGTTTGGTTCTGAGAGTCTGTCTTAATAATTTCACCTGCGGAGGATATCGAGAGCGTTGAACTATAGTCCACATTTAGGCCTAGTCCACATTTAGGCATATATACCTATCGATTTTCGGTACTTTTAATATGTAGCGTAAAGAAACGTATTCTGATGCGAAAATGTTAGTTTCGAAATAGAGCTATATAGGTCCTCAATTAGGCATAGCACCTCATATAATGATATCTACAAATGTTCGGTAATTCCATCCAATTACCCCTGTTCCACTAATAAAACCTGTGTATATAACTCCCCGAAATAAAACCTGTATATATAACACTTATATAACTGTGACCTCTTGCAGAATTGCAGTGTTTTTGAGATGTTCCACCCTACGATGGGTCGTCAATATAGGCCCTTTTCTGGGGTTTTTAGGGAAAATATACACTAAAAATTGCTAAAATTTATATTTGGTGTACATTGACTTTTCGGTATAGGTCCACTTTTGAGTGCGTGTTCTCCTTTTTTTGATGCTAGTATCTGTTAGCATACCTATGGTGGAGGGTATCCAAAGTTCGACCGGGCCGAACTTAACGCTTTTTTTTCACTTGTTAAATATTCCTTTAAGGCCATAATATAGGCATGAGATTTTTAAATATTTTTTTTCAAACTCCTAAATTTTTTAAATTATTATTTTTCTTTAAATACGTGGCAACACTGTTTGTAAGTTTTAATTAAAACTCTCTCTCGTTTAGATGCCTCTTTATCTTTCATAATTAATTTGTATGTATTTCCCCTTACAACACACAAAAAGGGAGGGGAAATTCTGATTCGAAGAATTTATGGATAGTACGACTTATACGGAAAAACAGCTGATAATTTGGGAAATTTCGGTCATAATTATAAATTTCAATAAATAATGAAACTTAATTATAATTTTGTATGTATGTTGGTTTGAATGGAGATTCGAATATGCCGTTCGTCTCGGAATTAAATGAAAGTAAAAATGCTTAGGCTGTTGTTTTCCGTTCAGTAAATTTTAAGGTCAGGTACTGGAGTGGCGAGAATTGCTGATCATTTGATCACTTATAGATTGTTGTGTTTTTTTTTTTCAAATTTATACCTTATACAGGTCCTTTAAAATATATTTTTAAAAACTCCACGACTTGTATAGGTCTTTAAAACACATATATATATATATATATATATTTAATCTATACCTTATATAGGACACTAAAAAAATATTTTAAAAAAATCCACACATAAGTGCCTTTAAAATATTTTGAAAAAATCCACGAATAGATGCCTTAAAAATATTTTGAAAAAATCCACGAATAGATGCCTTAAAAATATTTTGAAAAAATCCACGAATAGATGCCTTAAAAATATTTTGAAAAAATCCACGAATAGATGCCTTAAAAATATTTTGAAAAAATCCACGAATAGATGCCTTAAAAATATTTTGAAAAAATCCACGAATAGATGCCTTAAAAATATTTTGAAAAAATCCACGAATAGATGCCTTAAAATATTTTGAAAAAATCCACGAATAGATGCCTTAAAATATTTTGAAAAAATCCACGAATAGATGCCTTAAAAAATATTTTTAAAAAATCCACGCCTTGTATAGGCCCCTCAAAAAAATATTTTTAAAAAATCCACGCCTTGTATAGGCCCCTCAAAAAAAATATTTTTAAAAAATCCACGCCTTGTATAGGCCCCTCAAAAAATATTTTTGAAAAATCCACGCCTTGTATAGGCCCCTCAAAAAATATTTTTAAAAAATCCACGCCTTGTATAGGCCCCTCCAAAAAATGTTTTTAAAAAATCCACGCCTTGTATAGGCCCCTCCAAAAAATATTTTTAAAAAATCCACGCCTTGTATAGGCCCCTCCAAAAAATATTTTTAAAAAATCCACGCCTTGTATAGGCCCCTCCAAAAAATATTTTTAAAAAATCCACGCCTTGTATAGGCCCCTCCAAAAAATATTTTTAAAAAATCCACGCCTTGTATAGGCCCCTCCAAAAAATATTTTTAAAAAATCCATGCCTTGTATAGGCCCCTCCATGGAGCTCCAAAAAAATTCTTTAAAAATCCACGCCTTGTATAACCCTCCAAAAAATATTCTTTAAAAAATCCACGCCTTGTATAACCCTCCAAAAAATATTCTTTAAAAAATCCACGCCTTGTATAACCCTCCAAAAAATATTCTTTAAAAAATCCACGCCTTGTATAACCCTCCAAAAAATATTCTTTAAAAAATCCACGCCTTGTATAACCCTCCAAAAAATATTCTTTAAAAAATCCACGCCTTGTATAACCCTCCAAAAAATATTCTTTAAAAAATCCACGCCTTGTATAACCCTCCAAAAAATATTCTTTAAAAAATCCACGCCTTGTATAACCCTCCAAAAAATATTCTTTAAAAAATCCACGCCTTGTATAACCCTCCAAAAAATATTCTTTAAAAAATCCACGCCTTGTATAACCCTCCAAAAAATATTCTTTAAAAAATCCACGCCTTGTATAACCCTCCAAAAAATATTCTTTAAAAAATCCACGCCTTGTATAACCCTCCAAAAAATATTTTTTAAAAAATCCACGCCTTGTATAACCCTCCAAAAAATATTCTTTAAAAAATCCACACCTTGTATAACCCTCCAAAAAATATTCTTTAACAAATCCACGCCTTGTATAACCCTCCAAAAAATATTCTTTAAAAAATCCACGCCTTGTAAAAAATAGGCCCCTCCAAAAAATATTTTTAAAAAATCCACGCCTTGTATAGGCCCCTCCAAAAAATATTTTTAAAAAATCCACGCCTTGTATAACCCTCCAAAAAATATTTTTAAAAAATCCACGCCTTGTATAGGCCCCTCCAAAAAATATTTTTAAAAAATCCACGCCTTGTATAGGCCCCTCCAAAAAATATTTTTAAAAAATCCACGCCTTGTATAGGCCCCTCCAAAAAATATTTTTAAAAAATCCACGCCTTGTATAGGCCCCTCCAAAAAATATTTTTAAAAAATCCACGCCTTGTATAGGCCCCTCCAAAAAATATAAAATCCACGCCTTGTATAGGCCCCTCCAAAAAATATTTTTAAAAAATCCACGCCTTGTATAGGCCCCTCCAAAAAATATTTTTAAAAAATCCACGCCTTGTATAGGCCCCTCCAAAAAATATTTTTAAAAAATCCACGCCTTGTATAGGCCCTTCCAAAAAATCCACGCCTTGTATAGGCCCCTCAAAAAATATTTTTAAAAAATCCACGCCTTGTATAGGCCCTTCCAAAAATATCCACGCCTGTTGATTTTTAAAAAAAATTTTTTTGAATATTTTTATGTTCAGATTTTTAATTTTTTTTTAAAAAAAATTTTTTTTCACCACACTGTGGTACAGGGTATTATGTCTTTGTGCATATGTTTGTAACAGGCAAAAGGAAACGAGATAGACCCATCGTTCCTTTTGAGAATATGCATAGAATCACTTTCTGAGTCGATTTATGCATGTCCGTCCGTCCGTCCGTCTGTCCGTCTGTTGGTGTTAAATTGTAAACAAAGTACAGGTCGCATTTATAATCCGATTTAGATGAAATTTGGCATAGGTCACTTATTCGGCCCAAGGACGAACCCTATTGAAATTGGGAAAAATCGGTTCAGATTTAGATATAGCTCCCATATATATATTTAACCGATTTAATGTACACGGTCCCTATATATCTTTCGATTTGCACGAAATTTGGTACAGCCTAATCAATTAGGTCTAGAATGATGTCTGCCAAGTTTCGTGAAAATCGGTCCAGATTTAGATATAGCTCCCATATATAGTTTCGTCCGATTTCAGGTAAATGGTGCTCCAAAGTCCCTATATATCTTTCGATTTGCACCAAATGTGGCATGACGTACTGAATTGAGCATAGAATTATGTCTGCCAAGTTTCGAGCAAATCGGTCCAGATTTAGATATAGCTCCCATGTATAGTTTCGTCCGATTTCATGTAAATGGTGCCCCAAAGTCCCTATATATCTTTCGATTTGCACGAAATTTGGTACAGCCTAATCAATTAGGTCTAGAATGATGTCTGCCAAGTTTCGTGAAAATCGGTCCAGATTTAGATATAGCTCCCATATATAGTTTCGTCCGATTTCAGGTAAATGGTGCTCCAAAGTCCCTATATATCTTTCGATTTGCACCAAATTTGGCATGACGTACTGAATTGAGCATAGAATTATGTCTGCCAAGTTTCGAGAAAATCGGTCCAGATTTAGATATAGCTCCCATGTATAGTTTCGTCCGATTTCATGTAAATGGTGCCCCAAAGTCCCTATATATCTTTCGATTTGCACGAAATTTGGCATAACGTACTGAATTGAGCCTTGAATGATGTCTGCCAAGTTTCGAAAAAAATCGGTCCAGATTTAGATATAGCTCCCATATATAGATTCGTCCGATTTCATGTAAATGATGGACCAAAGTCGCTATATATCTTTCGATTTGCACGAAATTTGGTACAGCCTAATCAATTAGGTCTAGAATGATGTCTGCCAAGTTTCGTGAAAATCGGTTCAGATTTAGATATAGCTCCCATATATAGTTTCGTCCGATTTAATGTAAATGGTGCTCCAAAGTCCCTATATATCTTTCGATTTGCACCAAATTTGGCATAACGTACTGAATTGAGCCTAGAATTTTGTCTGCCTATATATCTTTCGATTTGCACGAAATTTGGCATTACGTACTGAATTGAGCCTTGAATGATGTCTGCCAAGTTTCGAAAAAAATCGGTCCAGATTTAGATATAGCTCCCATATATAGATTCGTCCGATTTCATGTAAATGGTGGACCAAAGTCGCTATATATCTTTCGATTTGCACGAAATTAGGTACAGCCTAATCAATTAGGTCTAGAATGATGTCTGCCAATTTCGTGAAAATCGGTTCAGATTTAGATATAGCTCCCATATATAGTTTCGTCCGATTTCATGTAAATGGTGCTCCAAAGTCCCTATATATCTTTCGATTTGCACCAAATTTGGCATAACGCACTGAATTGAGCCTAGAATTTTGTCTGCCAAGTTTCGAGAAAATCGGTCCAGATTTAGATATAGCTCCCATGTATAGTTTCGTCCGATTTCATGTAAATGGTGCCCCAAAGTCCTTATATATCTTTCGATTTGCAGGAAATTTGGCATAACGTACTGAATTGAACCTAGAATGATGTCTGCCAAGTTTCGAGAAAATCGGTCCAGATTTAGATATAGCTCCCATATATAGTTTCGTCCGATTTCATGTAAATGGTGGACCAAAGTCGCTATATATCTTTCGATTTGCACGAAATTTGACAGACATAGCCCAACGGATGACCTATTTATATTTGTTTGAAGTCGATTTACATACTTTATGGATAGATCTAGGTAGATTCACATTTAGATAAATATTGCATATTTTATTTCACCCAATTTCATGTTAATAGTCCTGTTTAATATACCCATAGTGGTGAAGGGTATCATATAGTCGGCCCCGTCCGACTTTACTACTTTCCTTACTGGTTTTTTCTATTCTTCCTCAACATGCACACAAAATTGAAAAAATTCCCAATTGAAATATTTTTTATTTTGTTTTAATAGTCACGTGTCGTTCCGCATAGAGCCGTTATTGACTGACTGACTGATTCATTACTTTCGAACAATATATATTTTTTTTGGTTTTAAAACACTTATTTATCTATCTGTGTGGATCTATAAAAAATCGACATGTATGACTGGCCGGTATGCTAATTATAGTGCACTTGACACGTTCTATCACCCCGTTCATAACTCACACAATGCAGGCCAAGAGGAAAAAAAATAATAATTATAAAATAAAACCTTGTCGATGGGCAAGTGTTTTAAGCACCGTTTTTGTTTTGTTTTAGAAACAAAAAAAAATAATTTGAAAAAAAAATGTTAAATAAAAAAGTGTAAAATATAAACAAACAGAACAGAACCTGCGGTTTTATGTCAATACAAATGAAAATATTTATTATTTGCTAAAAAAATATTTTTTTCAACGTAAAACCGCAGCTTTAAATGGGGAAATGAAAAAAAAAATATCAGCATTGGGTTAGGGTTAAATCAATATTTTTCAAAACCCCTATCTGCAGAGAATAGTTTAATTGTTCGTGGGTTTCCCCCACCATATTATAGTCACTAATTAGCTGACTACTAAAAATCGAGTACATTTGGGAATTTAGTTTTCTACAATTCATGGCGTCTTATCTTTAAAAGAAAACAAACAGCCGGCCTATTCCAGATGGACCAGATTGAAGGTCATCAATGTCGCTCTATAATCTGCTATCAGCTGGAGCGAGATGTGAAAGTAAAGCGCCATTGGTTATCAGTATTTGAGAGAAATTGTCACGAAAGTGAGTATATAGATTAAAAGAAATTAATTTAAAAAAAATCCAAATCACAATATTTTTTTCAAGTGGATTTTTTTAAATTGTTTAAAAGCCTATGTAAGGCGTGGATTTTTTAAATAATTTTTTTCCGAGGCCTATATAAGGCGCGGATTTTTTAAATAATTTTTTTCCGAGACCTATATAAGGCGTGGATTTTTTATATAAAGTTTTTCAGAGACCTATATAAGGCGTGGATTTTTGAAATAATATTTTTCAGAGACCTATATAAGGCGTGGATTTTTGAAATAATATTTTTCAGAGACCTATATAAGGCGTGGATTTTTGAAATAATATTTTTCAGAGACCTATATAAGGCGTGGATTTTTGAAATAAATTTTCATAATTTTTTTTTTTTCAGAGACCTATATAAGCGTGGATTTTTTAAATAAATTTTTTCAGAGACCTATATAAGGCGTGGATTTTTTAAATAATATTTTTCAGAGACCTATATAAGGCGTGGATTTTTAAAATACATTTTTTCAGAGACCTATATAAGGCGTGGATTTTTTTAAATAAATTTTTTCAAAGACCTATATAAGCGTGGATTTTTTAAATAAATTTTTTCAGAGACCTATATAAGGCGTGGATTTTTTAAATATTTTTTTTTCAGAGACCTATATAAGGCGTGGATTTTTTAAATAATATTTTTCAGAGACCTATATAAGGCGTGGATTTTTTACATATTTTTTTTTCAGAGACCTATATAAGGCGTGGATTTTTTAAATATTTTTTTTTTCAGAGACCTATATAAGGCGTGGATTTTTTAAATATTTTTTTTTTCAGAGACCTATATAAGGCGTGGATTTTTTAAATATTTTTTTTTTCAGAGACCTATATAAGGCGTGGATTTTTTAAATAATATTTTTCAGAGACCTATATAAGGCGTGGATTTTTTAAATAATATTTTTCAGAGACCTATATAAGGCGTGGATTTTTTAAATAATATTTTTCAGAGACCTATATAAGGCGTGGATTTTTTAAATAATATTTTTCAGAGACCTCTATATGGCGTGGATTTTTTAAATAATATTTTTCAGAGACCTATATAAGGCGTGGATTTTTTAAAGAATTTTTTCAGGGACCTGTATAAGGCGTGGATATTTTAAAGAATTTTTCAGGGACCTGTATAAGGCGTGGATTTTTTAAATAAATTTCAGAGACCTATATAAGGCGTGGATTTTTTAAAGAATTTTTTCAGGGACCTGTATAAGGCGTGGATTTTTTAAAGAATTTTTCAGGGACCTGTATAAGGCGTGGATTTTTTAAATAAATTTTTTCCGAGACCTAATAAGGCGTGGATTTTTTAAATAAATTTTTTCAGAGACCTATATAAGGCGTGAATTTTCTAAATAAATTTTTTCAGAGACCTATATAAGGCGTGGATTTTTTAAATAAATTTTTTCAGAGACCTATATAAGGCGTGGATTTTTAAAAATAATTTTTATAGAGTCCTATATAAGGCGTGGATTTTTTAAATAATATTTTTCAGAGACCTATATAAGGCGTGGATTTTTTAAATAATATTTTTCAAAGACCTATATAAGGCGTGGATTTTTTAAATAATATTTTTCAGAGACCTATATAAGGCGTGGGTTTTTTAAATACATTTTTTCAGAGACCTATATAAGGCGTGGATTTTTTAAATAAATTTTTTCAGAGACCTATATAAGGCGTGGGTTTTTTAAATAATATTTTTCAGAGACCTATATAAGGCGTGGGTTTTTTAAATACATTTTTTCAGAGACCTATATAAGGCGTGGGTTTTTTAAATACATTTTTTCAGAGACCTATATTAGGCGTGGTTTTTTAAATAAATTTTTTCAGAGACCTATATAAGGCTTGGATTTTTTAAATAAATTTTTTCAGAGACCTATATAAGGCGTGGATTTTTTAAATAATATTTTTCAGAGACCTATATAAGGCGTGGGTTTTTTAAATACATTTTTTCAGAGACCTATATAACGCGTGGATTTTTAAAAATAATTTTTATAGAGACCTATATAAGGCGTGGATTTTTTAAATAAATTTTTTCAGAGACCTATATAAGGCGTCGATTTTCAGAGACCTATATAAGGCGTGGATATTTTAAATCATTTTTTTCAGAGTGCTATATATGGCGTGGGTTTTTTAAATACATTTTTTCAGAGACCTATATAAGGCGTGGATTTTTTAAATAAATTTTTTCAGATACCTATATAAGGCGTGGGTTTTTTAAATAATATTTTTCAGAGACCTATATAAGGCGTGGGTTTTTTAAATACATTTTTTCAGAGACCTATATAAGGCGTGGGTTTTTTAAATACATTTTTTCAGAGACCTATATGAGGCGTGGATTTTTTAAGTAAATTTTTTCCGAGGCCCATATTAGGCGTGGTTTTTTAAATAAATTTTTTCAGAGACCTATATAAGGCTTGGATTTTTTAAGTAAATTTTTCCGAGGCCTATATAAGGCGTGGTTTTTTAAATAAAATTTTTTTCAGAGACCTATATAAGGCGTGGATTTTTTAAAATATTTTTTATAGAGACCTATATAAGGCGTGGATTTTTTTAAATAAATTTTTTCAGAGACCTATATAAGGGGTGGATTTTTAAAAATATTTTTTGGTGACCACAACAACTGATTTACAACATGTTTGCTGTTTTCTGGAACGTGACTTGAAACAAAAAATTTGTCAAACAAATAATTTCAGGTCATTTTAAATTCCCCTCCAATGGAATATATATATATATATATATATATATTTTGTTTGTATTCAAATTAAATTGCATATCTCACGATTTTTAACGGAACATGTTCTCTTTAGATAATTCCGTTAGGTTATATTTAGTAATTAAGAAATAAAAACAAATCAGCGAACTTTGTTTGCTGACGTCAAAGGTGTTTTGAGAATTTGTCGGTATTTAAGTAAAGGTATTTCGAAATTGTGAGGAGAGCAAAGGGAATATATTTTAATACTAAAGCTATAAAAAAATCAGCAAGGAAAGCAGTAAAGTCGGACTGGACCGACTATATGATACCCTTCACCACTTTGGGTTCTGCATATGTCTGCTAACAGAATTCTCCTTCTCGAAAGAACATTAACATGAAATTGAACGAACGTGAATATGTGATCTGTATGCCTTTCTGGAACCTATGCAAAATTTCGAATCATTCTATACCCAATTTAGCACGCTATGCCACATTTCGTGCAAATCGAATGATCCAATAGGGACTTTGGTACACAATTTACCTTAAATCGGGCGAAAATATAAATGGGAGCTATATCTTAATCTGAACCGATTTTCACGAAACTTTACACACATCATTCTACACCCAATTCAGTACGCTATGCCACATTTCGTGCAAATCGAATTATATATAGGGATTTTGGAGAGCCATTTACCTTAGATCGGACGGAAATATATATATGAGCTATATTTAAATCTGAAGCGATTTTCACGAAACTTTACACACATCATTCTAGACCAAATTCAGTACGCTATGCCAAATTTCGTGCAAATCGAAGGATATATAGGCACTTTGGTGCACTGTTTACCTAAAATCGGATGAAAAAATATATTGGAGCTATATCTTAATCTGAACCGATTTTGACGAAACTCAGCGCACATCATTCTATACCCAATTCAGCACGCTATGCCACATTTCGTGCAAATCGAATGATCCAATAGGGACTTTGGTACACAATTTACCTTAAATCGGGCGAAAATATAAATGGGAGCTATATCCTAATCTGAACCGATTTTCAGGAAACTTTACACATATCATTCTAGACTTAATTCAGTACGTCATGCCGAATTTTATGCAAATCGAAATATATATAGGGAGTTTAGTACACCATATTCCTAAAATCGGACGAAAATATATATGGGAGCTATATCTAAATCTGAACCGATTTTCACGAAACTTGGAGTTTAGTACACCATATTCCTAAAATCGGACGAAAATATATATGGGAGCTATATCTAAATCTGAACCGATTTTCACGAAACTTGGCACACATCATTCTGGAACTAATTCAGTACTCTATGCCAAATTACGTGCAAATCGAAAGATATACAGGGACTTTGGTGCCCCATTTACCTTAAATCGGACGAAAATATATATGGGAGCTATATCTAAATCTGAACCGATTTTCAGGAAACTTTACACACATCATTCTGGATCGATTTCATTTCTCTATGCAAAATTTTGTGAAAATCGAAAGATTTACATGGACTTTGGTGACCCATTTACCTTAAATCGAACGAAAATATATATGGGAGCTAAATCTAAATCTCAACCGATGTTCTTCAATTTCAATGGGGTTCGTCCTTGGGCCAAATAAGTGACTTGTGCCAAATTTCATCCAAATCGAATCATAAATGCGACCTGTACATTGTTTACAATTTAACATCTACAGACGGACGGACGGACATGCATAAATCGACTCCGAAAGTGATTCTATGCATATTCCATGTGTCTATGTGTCTATCTCGTTTCCAATTGTTTGTTACAAACACATGCACAAATATATAATACCCTGTACCACAGTGTGGTGAAGGGTACAGTCGACTCCGTTTTACTGAAACGGAAAAAATCTGGATGTTTGTTTCAGTTATCCGATGTTTTCACTTGTGCGTAGTTCGGTTAACTGAACATAATTTCAATTATCCGAACTTCCCATAAGCGAAAATTTGCAAAAATAATAATTTTGTTTTTGCAAAATAGACAGGCTGAATCCCAGTTTGTTGTTTTTATAAATAACAAATATTTATTAGTGGGAAATGTATGGCATTGTTCGCCGAGGGGTAAGGCAGGGAAGACTATAGTTTCGGATCACGCCACTGATCCTCATCAATTCCCTTAGTTTTTTGTTGGGATATTCTCCCCAGAAGCTATTTATTGCTTCTATACAAAAAACCTTTCATACCCAAATGTACTTAGCTGACCAACGAAATGAACTGCATGAGAATTTCGCTGGTGCCTCACTTCAAGGTTAACAAGTCATTTACAAACAATACCTCGAAGTGAGACACCAGCGAAATTCTAATGCAGTTTATTTCATTGGTTTCGTTTTTGTATAGAAGCAAGTAATAGCTTCTGGGGAGAATATCCCAACAAAAACAAACTAAGGGAACTGATGAGGATCAGTGGCGTGATCCGAAACTATAGTCTTCTCTGCCTTACCCCTCGGCGAACGTTCGTCGATGTCAAATTTATATCTACTTGACACACAAAGGAAATTGTAATATTTGACTCCAAAAGCTTTTTTTAGTTATCCGATATTTTCAGTTATGCGATGTTTCACTTATGCGATGTAAATTGTGAGCGATTAACCTAAAATATAATTGTGCAGGAAATCAATTTCACTTATCCGATATTTTTCAGTTAAGTGACTTACAGTAAAGCGGAGTCGACTGTATAAAAACGGGCGTTTCAAAACAATTTTTATAACCTTCAGTCAATTTTTCTTTCTCTTCATTTAATATTTTTTTTCTTTTTCAATTATTTTCTATTCATCACGATTTGCCTGTTAATATCATATTTCAACTAATATTCACTTCATGTAAATTTGATTTATGGTACATTTTTTTGGCGAATCACTCACTGTAATTAGAAACAAATTGAATTTGTTGTTATTAAATATTTCATGGAATTGGAAATTATTTTTAGAATGAAATTATGAAAACGATTTTTTGAAAAGGCCACAGAAAGGCGAGGATTTTTCAAAAATAATTTTCTTAGGGTATCAAAAAAGCTTGGATTTTTAAAATCAATTTTGCAATGATCACAACAAAACGTGGATATTTTTAAAAATATGTTTTTGGGGGTCTTAAAAAATTTTTTCATTGACCTAAGCAAGGTGTGGATTTTTTTTAAAATAATTTTTCAATGACCTATTTATATAAGGCGTGAATTTTTTAAACATATTTTTTCATCGACCTTAACCAGAAGAATGTTTTAAAAAATATTTTTTTTAATAACCAAACTCATAATTTAATTATCCCAATTTTTTTCCTCTAAGTGCTCAACTTAATGAAAATAAATAATCTCCTTCAATTCTCAAGAAAGAAAAAAAACATCTTAAAATAATATTCACGATTTCTTTTATTCTTGACATTCCACAGTTTTTTAGTTTATTGGCAAGCCAATGGAAATTTCATTTATTTATTTTTTTTCTGGTGTAGTAGTTCTTTGTTGGTAGTCCTTTGAAAGATGAGAAGGGAGGGATGTCCTGGCAAAAAAAAAAAAAAAAAAAACTACAAAAAACCACTGAATTTTAGTTTCGATTGCTTGGCATTGTTCGCCGAGAAAGGCAAACTGCATAATAAGTTAAGGTAAATAAGGAAACTAAAACTTAAACAAGAATCAAGAACAAGAACACCAACTCGAAGGAGATGGAGGACAATGAACAGAATAATAAGTAAAAGTACGAAGAAAGTTTTCAATTTTTGTAAATAGTTGTTGTTGTTGTTGCTGCTGCTGCTGTACATTTAAAGATGACTTTATAAACATAACAATTGAAAATGAACAAAGTCCGAAGTTATGTTAAGGCGAATGGCCAAGGAGGAAGAGAGGAAAGGGATGGGAAAGGAAACTAAGTGGATGGGAAGAAGAAATAAATTTTAAATGGCATTGAATAAATAAATAATTTCAAAAATACATATTTTCAAGGACTCAAATGTCAGCAAGGATTTTTAAAAATATTTTTTAGAGTCTCATAAGAGGAGTGATTTTTTAAAAAAATTTCTGGGTCTTATAAGATACGTGGATTTTTATACCCTCTACCATAGTATGGAGGGTATATTAATTTTGTCATTCCGTTTGTAACTCACAGAAATATTCATTTCCGATCCTATAAAGTATATATATTTTTGACCAGGGTAAAATTCTAAGACGATCTAGCCATGTCCGTCCGTCTGTTCTAATCACGCTATCTTCCGAAGGAATTGAGATAGGGTGCTGAAATTTTGCATAGGGTTGTCTTTTGTCTGCAGGCAGGTCAAGCTCGAAGATGGGATATATCGGACCACGTTTAGACATAGCTCCCATATAAGGATACCCGCCAAATTTCGGTATTTTGGGGTTCTTGAGCGCGTTTTTCTGCCGAATTCGCTGAAATTTGGTACCTTGGATTCTTATTGGGTACTAAATGTCTCCACAAAAAATTATAAATAAAGATCTACTTTTTCTGGTAGCCCCAATATAATGGTACCTCCTAATTTTCAGTATGTTGGGGGTTTTGGTCGTATTTTCCACCGAATTGGCTGTAATTTAGTACTTTGAGTTCTTAATAAGTTCCAAATCACCCCACAAAAAATTATGAATATAGGTCAATTTTTTCTGGTAGCCCCCCATATAAGGGTACCCCCAATTTTCGGTATGTCGGGGTTTTCAACCGAAATCAGTGAAATTTGGTATTTTGTAGCCGTGTATGGAAACAAATCTCCCTACCAAAAATTATTAATAGTCAACTCCTTTTAGGCGTAGTCCTCATATAACTCCATTTTTATTATATTTGGTTCTAACACTCTGTTGTAATCATTTCACCTGCGAAGGATATCGAGATAAAAAACTAGAACGTACGGTTCGATAATGAACTATAGCCAGTATTTAGGCTTAGCCGTATCCCCTGTGTGGGAGGTACAAGAAGGCATCACCGATATTCCCCAAATTCGGACTTGAACTAAGTTTAGAAGACATAATAAGATGGGATGAAATCAAATTTTTCTGAAACGTATTTGGTCCAAAGAAACATGGCGTCTAGAACCAATATTTCGATGAGGCACATTTTCACCGTGTGAAAGTGTATACACACTAATTAGCCATAAGGCTGAGGGTATAATTTTCTATTAAAAATTATTGTTCACATAATCGGTTTGTAGAAATATCGGTATAGGTCCATTTTTTGGTATGTTCCCGATATTTTCATTTCAAGAACCTGCCAGTATATCTATGGTGGAGGGTGTCCAAAGTTCGGCCCGGTCGAACTTAACGCTTTTTCACTTGTTTAAAAAGTATTTTTTAGGGGTCTTACACAAGGCGTGGGTTTTTATACCCTTCAACAGATTGTGGTACAGGGCATTATGTCTTTGTGCATATGTTTGTAACAGGCAAAAGAAAACGGGATAGACATATGGTTCATTTTGAGACTATGCGAAGAATTACCTTCTAAGTCGATTTATGCATGTCCGTCCGTCCGTCCGTCCAAGTATTTTTGTTAACAAAGTAATGTCGCATTTATGATCCGATTTGTGTGAAATTTGGCACAGTTCACTTATTTGGCCCAAGGACGAATCCTATTGAAATTGGTGAAGATTTAGATATATCTCCCATATATATTTTCTTCCGATTTAAGGTAATTGGTGCACCGAAGACCCTATATATTTTACGATTTGCATGAAATTTGGCACAGCGTAATGAATTAGGTCTAGAATGATGTGTGCAAAGTTTCGTGAAAATCGGTTCAGATTTAGATATATATTTCATCCGATTTAAGATAAATGGGGCACCACTGTCGCTATATATCTTACGATCTGCACGAAATTTAGCACAGCGTAATCAATAAGGTCTAAAATGATGTGTGCTAAGTTTCATGAAAATCGGTTGAGATTTAGATATAGCTCCCATATATATATATATATATATATATATTCGTCCGATTTTAGGTACCAAGTGCACCAAAATCCCTTTATATCCTTCGATTTGCACGAAATTTGGCACAGCGTACTGAATTAGGTCTAGAATGATGTGTGTCAAGTTTCCTGAAAATCGGTTTAGATTTAGATATAGCTCCCATATATATTTTCGTCCGATTTTAGGTAAATATTGCACCAAAATCCCTTTATATCCTTCGATTTGCACAAAATTTGGCATAGCGTACTAAATGGAGTCTAGAATGATGAGTGGTGAGTTTCAGGAAAATCGGTTCAGATTTTGATATAGCTGCCATAGATATGTTCGTCCGTTTTTATGTAAATGGTGCACCAAGGCCCCTATATATCCTTCGATGTGCACGAAATTTGGCACAGCGTACTGAATTAGGTCCAAAGTGATGTGTGTTAAGTTTCGTGAAAATCGGTTAAGATTTAGATATAGCTCCCATACATATTTTCGTCCGATTTTAGGTAAATGGTGTACCATAGTCCCTTTGTATCCTTCGATTTGCTCGAAATTTGGCATATCGTACTGAATTGAGCTTAAAATGATGTCTGCCAAGTTTCGTGAAAATCGGTTTAGATTTAGATATAGCTCCCATATATATTTCGTCCGATTTTATGTAAATAGTGTACCAAGGTCCCTTTATATCCTTTTATTTGCACGAAATTTGGCATAGCGCACTGAATTGAGTCTAGATTTACATATGTTAAGTTCCGAGAAAATCGGTTCAGATTTAGATATAGCTCCCATATATATTTTCGTGTGTTAAGTTTCGAGAATGTCGGTTCAGATTTAGATATATGTCCCACATATATATTTAAGTCCGATTTTAGGAAAATGGTGCACCAAACTCCTAATGTTTGTCCGATTGACAGGAAATTTTCCATCTATATAAGCGGCCCAGTCCGACTTTACTACTTTCCTTACTAGCATCTCTACATAAAACCATTATCGATCTCTTATAAGATAAATTTCCGTTTATTATTTACATGTGTATGGTAAAGCGAGAGGGTGTAATCCCGTACTTGTGTTGGTGGTTATTTCCTTCCTTGTTTTCTTCGGAAGGAGGTGGCATGAAAATTGTGCCAAAAAATGTTGTGTGTGACAGAGCAATTTGTTACTCTGTACCAAAATGTAACGATAATTTTTGTGAATTATACTAAACACACACACACTCACACACGGAACATTAAAGGATGTGTTTTTAGATCTGATAGGCGGTACATAAACGTAGAGGGTATGAGCTGAAAACAAACATGAATTTTATAATAGAAAACAAATTTGGGATTTGCATGTTGAAAACAAAAATAAATTTGAGGGGAAGGGGGTCAATGGGTTGCCACTTTTTGAAAATTTCTAAAATAAAAAATGAGTTTTTTGTGAAAAAATCAATGTAACCTCGATTGTTGGCGATGTCTAAGTTGTAGCCAATTTTTGAAAGTGGCATAAATCCCAAATGGCAACACTGTCATTCGAATTCTATAAAAGTGGTGGTGTGTGTGACTTTGTCTCATACTAAATGCGTGTCATGACACATACACACACACACCCATACATTGTGGCATATTTTGGCTGTTCTATATAAATATTGGTTTACAGATTTTCTGTTGCCATTTTGTTATAGTTGCTGTTGTTGTTGTTGCCGATTTGTTTTTGGTGCGGAAATTGAACAGATTTTATATGGAAATTAGCAATTTCCAATATTGATTTTTATGTTGTTGCTTCGGCGGTTATAAAATTTATTGACTAAAAATATTTCAATATTTTAATAATTAAAGGGAATAATAAAAATATTTTTGAGACCGCCAAAAATTATTTTTTTAATGTCCAGACCTTGGTTCAGACCCCCAAAAATTATTTTTAAAAAAATCTACGCTTTGTTTGAAACCTCCAAAAATTATTTTTAAACCAGTAAGGAAAGTAGTAAAGTCGGAAGGGGCCGACTATATGATACCCTTCACCACTTTAGGTGTGTCCAAGAGATGAATCCTAGCAGACGTCGCATTTTTAAAGGACCAGTAAAATGAAAGCGGATCCATAAACATATCATTCTGCAACCGATACTAAATTTTTCATTTGGTCAGATATGGAAGCTATATCTAAATCTGAACAGATTCTCAGGAAACTTAACACGCATCATTTTAGGCCTAATTCATTATGCTGTGCCAAATATCGTGCAAATCGAAAGATATATAGGGACTTTGGTGCACCATTTACATTAAATCGGACGAAAATATATACGGGAGCTAAATCTAAATCTGAACCGATTTCCAGGAAACTTAACACACATCATTCCAGACCTAATTCATTACGCTGTGCCAAATTTCGTGAAAATCGAAAGATATATAGGGTCTCTGGTGCACCAATTACCTTAAATCGGATGAAAATATATATGGGAGCTATATCTAAATCTGAACCGATTTTCAGAAAACTTAACACACATCTTTCTATACCTAATTCATTACGCTGTGCAAAATTTCGTGCAAATCGAAAAATATATAGGTACAGTGGTGCACCATTTATATTAAATCGGACGAAAATATATATGGGAGCTATATCTAAATCTGAACCAATTTTCAGGAAACTCGGCATACATCATTCTAGACCTAATTCATTACGCTGTCCCAAATTTCATGCAAATCGACAGATATATAGGGTCTATGGTGCACCATTTACATAAAATCGGTCGAAAATATATACGGGAGCTATATCCAAATCTGAACCGATTTTCAGGAAACTTGACACATATCATTCTAGACCTAATTCATTACGCTGTGGCAAATTTCGTGCAAATCGAAAGATATATAGGGGCATCGGTACACCATTTATCTTAAGTCAGACGAAAATATATATGGGACCTATATCTAAATCTGAACCGATTTTCACGAAACTTGACACAAATCATACTAGGCATAATTCATTACACTGTGCCACATTTCGCGCAAATCGAAAGATATATAGGGACTCCGGTACACCTTTTACCTTAAATCGGACGAAAATATATATGGGAGCTATATCCAAATCTGAACCGATTTTCACGAAACTTTGCACACATCATTCTAGACTCAATTCAGCAGGCTATGCCTAATTTCGTGCAAATCGAAAGATATATAGGGACTTTGGTACACCATTTACCTTAAATCGGACGAAAATATATATGGTAGCTATACCTAAACCTGAACCGATTTTTCCCAATTTCAATAGGGTTCGTCCTTGGGCCAAATAAGTGACTTGTGCCAATTTTCATCCAAATCGGATCATAAATGCGACCTGTACTTTGTTTACAATTTAAAATCTACAGACGGAAGGACGGACGGACATGCATAAATCGACTCAGAAAGTGATTCTATGGATATTCTCAAAATGAACCATGTGTCTATCTCGTTTTCTTTTGCCTGTTACAAAATTATGCACAAAGACCAAAGACCCTGTACCACAGTGTGTTGAAGGGTATAAAAATCCACGCCTTGTGTAAAACCTCCAAAAATCATTTTTAAAAAAAATCCATGCCTTGTAGAGTAGGGCAATCTAGTTCACTTAGAGGATCGATCTTTCTCGTTCCTTTTTTAAAAAGGAACTAGTTCCTTAATGTAGTTCCTTTGTTCCATATAGTGCATTTACTCCATACAGGTCCTTTGCTCCATATAGTGCCGACTCCTACATAGTTCCTTGGAATCTCTCTCTCTTTCATTGTTCTTTTTGTTCTTTTTTACTCTCTCATAGTTCCGTGTTGATTTGTTAATAAATGCAAAAATTTAAAATGAAGCTAAAGAATTCGACTGCAGGACCATAGGCACAAAATATTTTTTTTTTTTATAAATAAATAAAAATATTAAAAAAAATAATAATAAAATTTAACTATTTACACAACTTGAAATACGAACGAAAGAAGAATATGGGAATAAACGAACGAGATCAGAAAAAAAGAACGAGAAAAAAGGAAAAGACAAAAGAACGAGATCAGAAAAAGGAACAATAGCAATTACAGAGCTGGAACTAGTTCCGGTCATTCCTTTCTCGGTATAGTTCTAATGAACTAGTTCGTTCCGGAACTACCCACCTCTAATGCCTTGGTTGAGACCTCTAAAAAATATTCTTAAAAAAAAATATACGCCTTGTTATGGTAAAAATCATTGAGCGCCTACAAATATGTTATAAACAAAGACTGTTTAATGTAACAAAAGTTATGAGCAACGTGCAGAGAGAAAAAATCCAGACCTCTACCACATCAACACCCGAAGTGTTGACATTAAACAGCATATGAACCCCATCAGAAAAAAATGAAGTGGCAAATCTAATAATTCAACAGAGACCGAGGAGACAATGTTAAATGTTCATTCATAGTTTACAAAATGTTTTTTCTTTATAAAAAAAAACAAGACTTGAGGACAAACAAAGGAAATGAACTACAGATGTTTGAGAAGATAGACTAACAGCAGAGACAAATAATATTTCATGACAAATGTCTGGGTGGCTGGTTAGCTGATGGGATGGCTGGTTAGGGGGTTGAATGGGCTGTTTGGGAAAAAGGAAGCCAAAAATTTCCCCGTCTCCCTTCATGCATATAAGCTACTTATGTGACAAATTTAACTAAAGATAACAAAACGAACAAGGAAGGTCCATATAGACTGACACATACACAGACTCAGCGACAAAAGTGAAAACTAAAAGAAATCCAAAGTTATGATGATATCATTGGAGCGCTAGCTCAAATTGCAGACAGTCTTTGGCAAACAACAACAACAAAAGAATTTATGTAAACGAATCATAAATTTTATTTTGGAAAAATATAATATTTGCTGTAGTTAGGAAAGTGTTTGACTAACTAACATTCAAAGGATTTTAAAGGCAAAAAATCCCCTCCTTGCGAGACCCACGAAAAATTATTTAAAAAATCATCTCATAACCGAGATCTTCGAAAAATTATTTAAGACAAAATCTCTTCCTTGCTGAGGTGCTTGAAAAAATTAATTGAAATCAGTGAGCGGAGCAGTATAGTCGGACGGGGCCGAACGACACCCTACACAACTACCACGGAACACTAACTTTCTGCGGATGTTTTTTTTCCGAGCCTGGGCAATATTTCGTGATATTTGCACCCTCTTGCCCGATTAGAGGTCAACAGCACCTCTTCCAGACACTGACATATATTCCAAATATTACTAATATTCAGTACAGCCCTTTTAATTACTTGTCCAGATTCCTTTCACCGTGAGTTATGTTGTGATCTTCCGCTTATAATTGTAACCTATGGATCGACTCGAAAAAAAAAAACAGTAAGGAAAGTAGTAAAGCTGGACTGGACCGACCATATGATATCCTTCACCACTTCGGTAATTGCACATATTTATCCTTACGATTGTATGCCCATGTTCCTTCGAAGGAACATACGCATGTCTTTTTGCAACCTATGATCAATTTAATTTCATTCAGGAAGATTTGTAGTCGTCTGCGAAAAATACATACGGACTTTAGTGCGCCATTTACATTAAATCGGCAGAAATATATATAGGGCTATATCTAAATCTGAACCGATTTTTACGAAATTTAACACACATCTTACTAGATTAATTCAGTACGCTATGCAAAATTTCGTGTCAATTGAAGAATATTTAGGGTCTTTGGTGGACCATTTACTTTAAATCGGACGACAATATATATGGGAGCGATATCTAAATCTGAACCGATTTTCATGAAACTCAGCACACATTATTATATAAGCAATTCAGTACGCTATGCCAAATTTCGTGCAAATCGAAAGATATATAGGGTCTTTGGCGCACCTATTACCTTAAATCGCTCGAAAATATATATAGGAGCTATATCTAAATCTGAACCGATTTTCACAAAATTTTACACACATCTTTCTTTACTTAATTCAGTTCGCTATGCCAAATTTGGTGCAAATCGAAGTTTATATATGGACTTTGGTACAACAATTACCTTAAATCGGGCGAATATATATGGGAGCTATATCTAAATCTGAACCGCACACATCATTCTAGACCTAAATCATTAGGCTGTACCAAATTTCATGTAAATCGAAAGATATATATGGACCTTTTACATTAAATCGGACTAAAATGTATATGGGAGCTATATTCAACTCTGAACCGATTTTTCCCAATTTCAATAGGGTTCGTCCTTGGTCCAAATAAGTGACTTGTGCCAAATTTCATCCAAATCGGATCATAAATGTGACCTGTACTTTGTTCACAAAAATACATGGACGGACATACGGACGGACATGCGTAAATCGACCATGTGTCTATCTTGTTTCCTTTTGCTGTTACAAACATATGCACAAAGACATAATACCCTGTGCCACAGTGTGGTAAAGGGTATAATAAAGTTGTTGATCCATTTCATCTCCTAAATATTAACCGATCTTTACCAAAAACAATAGGGGTCTTCATTGGCCAGAACCCATCCTACATGCAAAGTTTCGTGAAGATTGGTCCATAACTGTGGCCTGTATCGTGTCGTGTATCGTGTCACACATGTCTAGATCGACTCAGCTAGTTGAGCTATGAAGATCGGTGGGTCTAGGACCAATATTTCGCGGCGTAGCAAACTCTTGGGGGCTGCACAAAGCTATAATACCCTGACAAAAAATCCACGACTTGTTGTGGTGCTTGAAAAATTAATTTTAAAAAATCCACGCCTCTTACCTTGGAGGACTCCAATTTATACCTTTTGGAGGACTCCAAAAATATCTTTAAAAAAATCCACGCCTATTTTTAGGACTCCAAAAATATCTTTAAAAAAATCCACCCCTATTTGGAGGACTCCAAAAAATACCTTTAAAAAAATCCACGCCTATTTGGAGGACTCCAAAAATACCTTTAAAAAATCCACGCCTATTTGGTGGACTCCAAAAATACCTTTAGGAAAAAATCCACGCCTATTTGGAGGACTCCAAAAATATCTTTAGAAAAAAATCCACGCCTATTTAAAGGACTCCCAAAAAACCTTTAAAACAATCCACGCCTATTTGGAGGACTCCAAAAATACCATTAAAAAAATCCACGCCTATTTGGAGAACTCCAAAAATACCTTTAGAAAAAATCCAAGCCTATTTGGAGGACTTCAAAAATACCTTTAAAAAACACCTCGCCTATTTGGAGGACTTCAAAAATACCAAAAAAATATTTTTAAAAAATTATATTTTTATACCCTCCACCATGCTATGGAGGGTATATTAATTTTGTCATTCCGTTTGTAACTCATCGAAATATTCATTTTCGACCCTATAAAGCCCCCATATAAGAGTACCGCCAATTTTCGGTATTTTAGGGTTCTTGAGCGCGTTTTTCAGCCGAATTCGCTGAAATTTGGTACATTGGTTTCATATTGGGTACCAAATCTCTCCACATAAAATTATAAGTATAGGTTAATTTTTTCGGATAGCTCCCATATAAGGGTACACCCCAATTTTCGGTATTTTGGGGTTCTTGAGCGCGTTTTTCAACCGAATACGCTGAAATTTGGTACATTGGGTTCTTAATAGATTCCAAATCTCTCCACAAAAAATTATGAATAAAGGTCCATTTTTTTCAGATAGCCCCGATATAAGAATACCCCCAATTTTCGGTATTTTGGGGTTCTTGAGCGCGTTTTTCAACCGAATTTGCTACAATTTGGTATTTTGTAGTCGTATATGGTAACAAATCTCCCTACCAAAAATTATTAATATTCGCCCCCTTTTTGGGGTAGTCCCCATATAACCCTCTTTTTAATATTAATATAGTTATCTGATTTGTTCCGCGTTTTGAGTATGGTTCTAAGACTCTTTTGTAATCATTTCAGGATAGAGAGCATTTATACCTAGCCACTGATTGGAGGTTCCAGAAGGAGTGGACCAATATTGCCCATCTTCGAATTTGAACTAATCTTGGAAGAAATAATAAGATGGGCAAAGTTCGGATGAAATCTAAATTTTCTGAAACGGATTTTGTCCAAAGAAACATGGCGTATAGAACCAATATTTCGATGAGGCACATTAACCATAAGACTAAGGGTATAATTATCCTTTAAAAATTTCTAAAATTTGTATTATGGTTTAAATAATCCGTTTTTAGGAATGTCGATATATGTCCACTTTTAATTTCTAGTACCTGTCAATATTCGGCTGGGCCGTACTTACCGCTTTTTCACTTGTTCATATTTCATTCCATATATAACATCCCGGCCTTATTACCACTTAACCGTATAAATGTCAAATTTAACACCCAATTAAACACTTATCTTTCCAAATATCCTCACACCCTCTTGGCAGTCATGCGATAGGTTTATGTATGTATGTGTGTGTGTGTGTGTCAACACCTTCCTAACAAAAACGAGAAAAATTCTTAACACAATTCTTGGTCATAAAAGTTGATTCTTTTTCCAGAGCCCTAACAAAAGGACCAAATGGTCACATGCACACACACACATACACCGAGAAAATACTCAAAGTCATACCAACACACACACACACATGCACACATTCCTTTCCTTTATTAGCTTAAGAAGTTATTTCAACAATTTTCCACAAGTTAGCAACATTCTTCAAAGAATTGTTACAACCTCACACACACACATACTCATACATACATCCCAACAATGATGTCCTTTTTTGAAATGAAAAAAAAAAACAAAAACTTTTTTTGATTATTTTTATTTCATTGTCTTGAAATTTTGAAAACAAAAACCGAAATACAATTCGATATTGTAAAACTGTTGTTGTTGTTGTAAAGCTCTCTCCTTTGCTATAAAGTCAAACATGTTCGTTGAGTGGCAATTGGCCCTTAAGTGGCCTCAGTGTGTTAGCAGACAAAAGGATTAAAGACAATAGACAAATACAACAACAATGGATTGGAATTCCAACAACAACAAAAACAAATATGAAGAAACAATAACAACAATTCTGCATACTAAACGATACTTAGGCCACAAAATGAGTTGGGAATATTTTTTTCATTTTAGGACAAAAGGATAACAGGACACAGCTTTTGAGGAGATGAAGTTAGAGATGCAACAATTTCAAATTAATTGTTGGAATATTTTTTTTTATAAAGAAGTAAAAATATTTCTCATAACTCCCAGAGATCCTTGGTACTCCCAACCTCTCCCAAATCCTTCTAAAACCAATTTTGTATATCCCAAAACTTTTGAGTTATAGAATGAAAGTCGTAATCGGAGCATAACCATGTCCTTTTGAGACTACTACCATGACTTTTTGCTATCACTTAAAGTACTTTGTCTTTTCGAAAAAAAAAAACAAAATGAGGATCCTTGAAACGACTCCTTCGAAGTAGTTTTGTTATTATCCTGCCGTTGCTTTTTCTACAACTTCTTCGGTTTTTATCTGAGTCTGGTCATCAGCTGCATTTGCTTGCCATCTAGTTTATGATGCATGAAATCGAATTGCAAACAAACAATTCAGCAGAAGCAACAACAACAAACAACTGGGACAATTGCCACAGGACCAAAGGCAAAAGGAGCTGCAACAACATCAACTCAACAATAAAGAGTTGAAATGGTCACAATGAAGTTTAGCGCTGTTGTTGTTGTCTCTAATATGGTTGTTGAGAACTTCAATTGTCAAGGATCCTTTAAGGAGAATTTATTAAGGAAAATATTCAAAACAAAAACAAGTGAATAAGCGTTAAGTTCGGCCGGGCCGAACTTTGGATACCCTCCACCATAGATATATTGACAGGTACTAGAAATGAAAATATAGGGAACATACCAAAATTTGGACCTATACCGACATTTCTATGTAAACTATAATACAAATTTCAGAAATTTTTAATGGATAATTATGCCCTCAGCCTTAGGGCTAATGAGGGTGTATACAATTTACACCGTGAAAATGTGCCTCATCGAAATATTGGTTCTAGACCCCATATTTCTTTGGACCAAATCCGTTTCAGAAAATTTACATTTCATCCAAACTTTGCCAATCTTATTATTTCTTCCAAACTTAGTTCAAATTCGAAGATGGGGAATATCGGTCCACTCCTTCTGGTAACTCGCACACAGGGGCTAGGTTTAAATACGGGTTATAGTTCATATATAGTTCATTATCGAACCTTACGTTCTAGGTGATATAGTTACAACAGAGCCTTAGAACCAAACCCAAAACGCGGAACAAATTGCATAACTATTTTAATATAAAGAAGGGGTTATATGGGAACTACCCCAAAAAAGGGGTGCATATTAAAAATTTTTTGTAGAGAAATTTGTTACCATATTCGACTACAAAATACCAAATTTCAGCGAATTCGGTTGAAAAACGTGCTCAAGAACCTCAAAATAGCGAAAATTGGAGGTACCCTCATATGGGGGCTACCAGAAAAATTGGACCTATATTTATAATTTTTGGTGGAAATATTTGGCACCCAATAAGAACCAAATGTACCAAATTTCCGCGAAATCGGTTGAAAAACGCACTCAAGAACCCCAAATACCGACATTTGGGGGGTACCCTTATATGGCGCCTATCCGAAAAAATGGACCTATATTCATATTTTTTTGTGGAGAGATTTGGTACCTATTAAGAACTCAAAATACTAAATTACAGCTAATTCGGCGGAAAAATACGTTCAAAACCCCCAAAATACTGAAAATTAGGAGCTACCGTTATATGGGGGCTACCAGAAAAAGTATACCTATATTTATAATTTTTTGTGGAGACATTGAGTACACAATAAGAACCCAATGTACCAAATTTCAGCGAATTCGGTTGAAAAACGCGCTCAAGAACCCCAAAATACCGAAAATATGGGGGGTACCCTTTTATGGGAGCTATGCCTAAACGTGGAGCGATAAAGCCCATCTTCGAACTTGACCTACCTGCAGACAAAAGACGACTCCATGCAAAATTTTGGCGATCTATATCAATTCGTTTAGACGCTAGAGTGATTACAACAGACAGACGGACAGACAGACGGACATGGCTAGATCGTCATAGAATTTTACGCTGATTAAGAATATATATACTTTATAGGGTCGGAAATGATTATTTCGATGCGTTACAAACGGAAAAACAAAACTAATATACCCTCCATACTATGGTGGAGGGTATAAAAATTCAAAAGTGGAAGTAAAAAAAAGACAAAAGGACCTACACAAGGCGTGGATTTTTTAAAATTAAATTTTAAGGGTCCTACATAGGGCGTGGATTTTTCTAAAATTAAGTTCTAAGGGTCCTACACAAGTCGTGGATTTTTTTAAACCCTACACAACTATGTCGTCAGGGTATTATAGATTTGTGCAGACCCAAGTGTTTGTAACGCTGCGAAATATTGGTCCTAAACCCACCTTTATGTATACCGATCGTCATATCTCGACTAGCTGAGTCGATCTAGACATGTGTGTCCGTCCGTCCGTCCGTCAGTCCGTCTGTCCATTATAATTTGTAAACACGATATAGGCCACAGTTAAACACCAGTAAGGAAAGTAGTAAAGTCGGACGGGGCCGACTATATGACCACCACTTTGGGTATATTCAACAGATGAATCCTAACAGACGTCGCCTTTTTAAAGGACCAGTAAAATGAAATTGGCCCCTTAAACATATCATTCTGCAACCGATACAATAGTTTTCATTTGGTCAGATATATAAGCTATATCTAAATCTGAACCGATTTTCAGGAAACTTAACAAACATCATTCTAGACCTAATTCAGTACGCTGTGCCAAATTTCGTGCAAACCGAAAGATATTGAGGGACTTTGGTGCACCATTTACATTAAATCGGACGAAAATATATATGGGAGCTATAGCTAAATCTGCACCGATTTTCTCGAAACTTGGCAGACATCACTCTAGGCTCAATTCAGTACATTATGCCAAATTTCGTGCAAATCGAATGTTATATAGGAACTTCGGTGCATCATTTACCTTAAATCGGACGAAACTATATATGGGAGCTATATCTAAATCTCAATCGAGTTTCACGAAACTTTACACACATCGTTCTAGACTTAATTCAGTACGCTATGCCAAATTTCGTGCAAATCGAAGGATATATAGGGGCTTTGGTGCACTATTTACCTAAAATCGGACGAAAATATATATCTGAGCTATATCTAAATCTGAACCAATTTTCAGAAAACATTTCACACATCATTCTAGACCTAATTGATTACGCTGTGCCAAATTTCGTGCAAATCGAAAGATATATAGGGACTTTGGTGCACCATGTACATTTAATCGGACGAAAATATATATGGGAGCTATATATAAATCTGAAACGATTTTCAGGAAACTTAACACACATCATTGTATACCTAATTCATTACGCTGTGCCAAATTTCGTGCACACCGAAAGATATATAGGGACTTTGGTGGACCATTTACATTAAATCGGACAATACTATATATGGGAGCTACATCTAAATCTGGACCGATCTGTACAAAATGAAAAAAATCGCTGTTGCAAACATAAATTTACTGTGAAAAAATTCATTTCGGGGGCGGGGGTGGGTGGAAGCCCAGGGTCCCCCGGGCCGCCGCCCCGCGTACGTCCCTGATCGGAGCTATATCTAAATCTGAACCGATATTTCCCATTTTCAATAGGGTTCGTCCTTGGGCCAGATAAGTGATCTATGCCAAATTTCATCGAAATCGGATCATAAATGCGACCTGTACTCATTTCACAAAAATACATGGATGGACATGCATAAATCGATTCAGAAAGTGATTATATGCATATTCTCAAAATTAACCATGTGTCTATCTCGTTTCCTTTTGCCTGTTACAAACATATGCACAAAGACATAATACCCTGTACCACAGTGTGGTGAAGAGTATATCAATTAAAGGACCTACACAAGGCGTAGATTTTTTTTAAATTAAGTTTTAAGGGTCCTTCACAGGGCGTGGATTTTTATACCCTACACAACTATGTTGTCAAATGGATCCTTACTTTTGGGTGTTAAATTACAAAGTTTGTATTCTTTAGCGTATATATGTACCCCTGAAGTACATAGACCCGAGAAGTCGATAGTATATCCAAGAGGAGTGGTTGACCTTTAAATTGATACCAATTATATGGTCGTATGTACTCAGATGTGGGAGTTACACTTAAATATTTACGTGTACGTGCGTATTCATATATTATTTAGTAACCCATTTCCATGGCTCATCCTCAGAATGATGGAGTTCCGTGGTAGTTGTGTAGGGTATCGTATGGTCGTCCGACTATAATGCTTCGCTCCCTGATTTAAAATAAATTTTTAAGGGTCCTACACAAGGCGTGGATTTTTTTTAAATTTATTTAAAAAGTACCAGGACTATGGCCAACGGACATGGCCTATTAGTTATCCCGCTAATAATTTATTGTCAAACTAAAAAAATGGTTCATTAACTGCCCTTACCACTTCGTTGGAAATTTCCACTAAATAAACAGATGGAAATAACAACAACAAAAAACAGAACACAACACCAACAACAACTAAATATCACTAATAAACAAGAGGATCTCTTCGGTTGCCAAGAACTTAGTTCGAGTAAAAAACGAAGTCAAGTTTATTTCATGAACAACCATCGACAAACAGGTCATGACAAAAAATACACAGGAGTCTGTTTTAAAAAACAGGGGGAAGGAAATAAATCACTGGTGACTTTAAGACCTGGCAAAAAAAATTTTTAAATTTTTATTTTTTAATAAATCCACGCCTCTTTAGGGGCACCTAAAAATATTTTTTAATAAATCCACGCCTCTTTAGGGGCACCTAAAAATATTTTTTAATAAATCCACGCCTCTTTAGGGGCACCTAAAAATATTTTTTAATAAATCCACGCCTCTTTAGGGGCACCTAAAAATATTTTTTAATAAATCCACGCCTCTTTAGGGGCACCTAAAAATATTTTTTAATAAATCCACGCCTCTTTAGGGGCACCTAAAAATATTTTTTAATAAATCCACGCCTCTTTAGGGGCACCTAAAAATATTTTTTAATAAATCCACGCCTCTTTAGGGGCACCTAAAAATATTTTTTAATAAATCCACGCCTCTTTAGGGGCACCTAAAAATATTTTTTAATAAATCCACGCCTCTTTGGGTATTCTATTTTTTTTAATTTTCCCTAAATTCCACGCCTCTGTTGCATTCCCACTGAGAATATAGGCCAAATATGGGATTTGTTTTGATTGTTTCTTTGTTTTGTTATTCTCTCTCATGTGATAACACGGCTTGACCTTTCCGCCGTCAATGGACGGGGGCTATTCCGTTGTTAATCTTTTCGAAATAGAATTTAGTGTAAATTCAGACATTTACAATAACGGATTATTAGAGTAAAAAAATAATTTTGAAACGGAAATGAAAATATTTATTATTTTCCTAGCCCTATTGGCCGGAAATATTCAGGTGAGAGGTGGAAATAATGTTTTCATTTAATTTCTTCTAATTTTTGGGTCTACCTTTTTAGTTCTCCCATGGCCTGGAATCCTCGTTGCTTTCAAGAAATTTCCAAAAAGATTTCCTACAGGAGCTGAGTCGTGTTATGAAACGTTCTGCCATGCAGGCCATGAATAAGTATCTGAGAGAACTCAAATCTTCGGGTCAAAAAATGGAAGATCCCACTTTTGATCAGGCTTTGTCAGCGGCATTGAATTCAAAGAAGTTGGGAAGCAAGGTGGTCTTCCTTAAGCAATGGTTCGATTTGTCCGAACATCGTGATGCGAATCGGGAAAATATGTATGGCCTTAGGAATGTTCTGTTCCTCGAGAAGTTGAAGGATCGATTCTATGACCTGCAGGAGGAGAGCTTCGAGGAAATGCACAATCTGCGATACTACTACATATGTAAGCAGTATAATGTAAATGGCAATGTGACCCAGGAGAAGGAGGTTCCGCATCATAATCTCTATGCCAAAAATGTGCAATTGGCCCCTATGATGGAGGAATCGGTGGCCAATGCCTTGGAGAAATTGGGCATTAAGGATAATCACACCATCTCCATTAATGTAAAAGAGTTCGGGGAACAGCTCTATCACAAGGTGAATCACACTGGTGCGGAATTAATAGATGACTACTTGGTGGTCATTGGCAAACTTTTGCAGGAGGTCTTGGAAAATAAGGAGGAAACTTCGGCCAGCCACAATGAGGCCTTGGAAAAAATCTTGGCCGAAATTGGCCATCTGCTCAACACCACTGATTTCTATAGTAAACGTCAAAGGCTCTACGATTACCTGCAGAATCACATGTCCCTCGATGTCGAGGAATTTCAAAATACCGAAAATTCCCAACAGGATTTGGTGGCCATATTTGAAAAATTAAAACAAAAAGGTTTAGATCTCATTGTCGCCTTTCTCTTTAGTAATTTTGAATTTATCGACTATACCCATGGCGAGTGGGAGGCCATGCTGCCAGAGGCACCCATACTCCTAGTGAATGCCACCGATGGCTCGCGCCAACTCATGGAGATACAGCAGCTGTATATGGATTTTAAAAAGGATTTTGAAAATTCATCAAAGTACGATGCATATTTGGAAGCTGTACGCTTGCTGCATGAACGAACCCAACGGGAAAATGCTGATACGACGCATATTTATGAGATGCTGTACAGTGCCGCACAGAATGTGGGCAGTACCCGGGTGCTGCTGATGGATGAGAAATGTAAAGAAGTTTAATTCCGTGTACGAGGGTGGAGGATGCTGCGTCATTGTGTTTACAGTTATGTGAACACATTACAATGATTTGGTAATGTAATATTGGGCAGGATAGATGGCGGGATAGCAGCAATGGATGGGTTGGTTGGATGGCTAGCTGGTTGCCTAGTTCGATGGAGAGCTGCGGCTATCGTTGGGTATTGTAATTTGGTTAAACCATTTAATTTAAGACACTATGGCTAGATCAGTTTTCATTTTGTATTATCATAATGGATATTAGAGTGGGATGAAAAAATTATAGAAATATAAAGAAATTAAAAAAATAATTTAAGACAATTTTTTTTCGAGTATTTTTTAAATAATATTTCTTAGGCTTTCCAAAGAGGTCGGGATTTACTAAAAAATATTTTTAGGGGCCCCAAGAAGTGTGGATTTATTAAAAAATATTTTTAAAGGGCCAACTGAGGCGTGGATTTATTAAATAATATTTTTCAAGGGCCAACTGAGGCGTGGATTTATTAAAAAATATTTTTAGGGCCAACTGAGGCGTGGATTTATTAAAAAATATTTTTAGGTGCCCCTAAGAGGCGTGGATTTATTAAAAAATATTTTTAGGGGCCCCTAAGAGGCGTGGATTTATTAAAAAATATTTTTAGGTGCCCCTAAGAGGCGTGGATTTATTAAAAAATATTTTTAGGGGTCCCGAAGAGGCGTGGATTTATTAAAAAATATTTTTAGGGGTCCCGAAGAGGCGTGGATTTATTAAAAAATATTTTTAGGGGTCCCGAAGAGGCGTGGATTTATTAAAAAATATTTTTAGGGGTCCCGAAGAGGCGTGGATTTATTAAAAAATATTTTTAGGGGTCCCGAAGAGGCGTGGATTTATTAAAAAATATTTTTAGGGGTCCCGAAGAGGCGTGGATTTATTAAAAAATATTTTTAGGGGTCCCGAAGAGGCGTGGATTTATTAAAAAATATTTTTAGGGGTCCCGAAGAGGCGTGGATTTATTAAAAAATATTTTTAGGGGTCCCGAAGAGGCGTGGATTTATTAAAAAATATTTTTAGGGGTCCCGAAGAGGCGTGGATTTATTAATAAATATTTTTAGGGGCCCCAAAGAGGCGTAGATTTATTAATAAATATTTTTAGGGGCCCCAAAGAGGCGTAGATTTATTAAGAAATATTTTTAGGGGCCCCAAAGAGGCGTAGATTTATTAACAAATATTTTTAGGGGCCCCAAAGAGGCGTAGATTTATTAACAAATATTTTTAGGGGCCCAAAGAGGCGTAGATTTATTAACAAATATTTTTAGGGGCCCCAAAAAGGCGTAGTTTTATTAACAAATATTTTTAAGGGTCCCGAAGAAGCGTGGATTTATTAAGATATATTTTTAGGGGTCCCGAAGAGGCGTGGATTTATTAACAAATATTTTTAGGGCCCCGAAGAGGCGTGGATTTATTAAAAAATATTTTTAGGGGTCCCGAAGAGGCGTGGATTTATTGAAAAATATTTGTTGAGACCATTTAAGATTCCAATAGCGTATGAGTGCTGTCATTAGTCATACGCCACAACATCTGCCTGAAACGTTGTCAGCAGTTATACGCCACAATTTATTTTAAATGGATCACATTATTAAATAATTGCCATTAAACAATTTCCACTCGATAATTGCTTAAACTTCTGCCAAACTTTTAACAAGCCACTAGACCTTGTTAAGTAAATCAATGCTGTATTGAAACCATAAAATTTCGAACTCTTACGGAGATTTAATTTTATAATGTAAATTAAACCAAAACTGTAAATGACTTTTACTTTCCATTATCTGAACATAAAATTCTTTGACCATTGATTACACACTTCAACGAATTTTCCCAAACAAATCGAAGAGGAGAAATATGCCTCCCTTCACCAAACAGCCGAGTTACACAAAGGAGGTTTATAATTGAATAAAATTTATTTAAAAGTAAATTGAACATGGAGAATTTTCCAGACGAGATGATTCTTCGAAGCACTCAAATGGATGTTTTGTAATGTGGAACATATATTAAAGGGAAAAAATATTTTTTTTTTAAGGGTCACAAGAATTTGTGGATGGCTTAAAAAATTTAAAAAATCCACGCCTTGTGCGGACCTTTTAAATATTTGTTGTTTCATTATCCTGGCATCCTTTTAAAATGGCTTAATTTCTAACCCTTCAGTCCTCCTCTTTCGATGACATTTAACTTTCCGGATAATAAAATTTTATTGTTATTGACCTCTTCACCAAAAGGACTTCCGTTTGGTTCTTTCTATACTCAACCACACTCACACCCACACATTCACAAGTAACCAACACTTAATTCCAAGTAATTATTGTCCAATTAAGTTGTGGGTGATTTTACTTTTCGAAAATATTCGAATGTCAAGAATATTGAATGTAATTAGGGGGAAAGGAAAGGCTTAAGTGATCCGATGGGTAATTTGAGGTTAAGGGCTAAGGTTAGGTGCTGTTACCACAATGACAATAGAGATTATTAAATACCCCCAGGGATGTTGGTACATTTTCCCCCACTAGATGGCATTCCTTTGCTTCTCAATTGTGATTCCATTTGTTCGGCTGTAAAAATATTCTCTTCACTGGCCAAACAAATTGTGTTCATTACACTTTCCTAAACATAATTAAGTTATGTTCTTGACATGACCAGAAAATAATTTTTTATTTTGCCACAAATATGTTCTGAAATCTTATGAAACCAAAAATTTCAAAGACTTTGCATAACATGTCATACATACACACATACTCACACACATCCATACATACAACATTGTATGAATTTCTCACATTTAACTGGGCAAAACATTTGTTGTACGCAGATAAACAAATTACCTACATATGTTTGAACAAATGTAAATTGTACACAGACACACATATACTGGCATAGGGGTTTGCGAAAATTACAGCATTCGGGGCATGCCTTGAAATATGTTTTTTTCCAAGGCATGGGTTTTTATACCCTGCACAATTATGTTGTCGCCGTGAAATATTGGTCCTAGACCCACCAGGAAGTATACCGATCGTCATATCTCGACTAGCTGAGTCGATCTAGACATGCGTGTCCGTTTGTCCATCCGTTCGTCCGTCTATTATAATTTGTGAACACGCTACAGACCACGTTTATGGACCAATTCTTACGAAATATCGCATGTGGAATGGAAGTCAAGTTCGAAGATAGGATATATCGGTTCACGTTTAGGCATAGCTCCCATATAAGGGTACGCCCCAATTTTCGGTAATTTGGGGTTCTTGAGCGCGTTTTTCAACCGAATTCACTGAAATTTGATATATTGGGTTCCTATTGGGTAATAAGTGTCTCCACAAAAAATTATAAGTATAGGTCCATATTTTCTGGTAGCCCACATATATAACGGTACCTCCTAATTTTCAATATTTTGGGGGTCTTGATGGTACTTTTCCATCGAATTGGCTGTAATTTAGTATTTTGAGTTCTTAATAGGTACCAAGTCTCTCCACAAAAAAATATGAATCAAGGTCCTTTTTTTCGGATAGCCCCCATATAAGGGTACGCCCCAATTTTCCGTATTTTGGGGTTCTTGAGAGCGTTTTTTAATCGAATGTGCTGAAATTTGGTACATTGGGTTCTTATTGGATACTAAATGTCTCCACTAAAAAATTTTAAATATCGGTCAACTTTTTCTGGTAGCCCCCTTATAACGGTACCTCCTAATTTTCAGTATTTTGGGGGTCTTGATCGTACTTTTCCACCGAATTGGCTGTAATTTAGTATTATGAGTTCTTAATAGGTTCCAAATCTCTCCACAAAAAATTATGAACATATGTCCATTTTTTCGGATAGCACCTATATAAGGGTACCCCAATTTTCGGTATTTTGGGGTTCTTGCGCGCGTTTTTCAAACGAATTCACTGAAATTTGGTATATTGGGTTCCTATTGGGTAATAAGTGTCTCCACAAAAAATTATAAATATAGGTCAACTTTTTCTGGTAGTCCCTTTATAACGGTACCTCCTAATTTTCAGTATTTTGGGGGTCTTGATAGTACTTTTCCACCGAATTAGCTCTAATTTAGTATTTAGAGTTCTTAATAGGTTCCAAATCTCTCCACAAAAAATTATGAACAAAGGTCAATTTTTTTCGGGTAGCCCCCATATAGGGGTACACCCAATCGTCGGTATTTTGGGGTTCTTGAGAGCGTTTTTTAATCGAATGTGCTGAAATTTGGTACATTGGGTTCTTATTGGATACTAAATGTCTCCACCAAAAAATTTTAAATATCGGTCAACTTTTTCTGGTAGCCCCCTTAAAACGGTACCTCCTAATTTTCAGTATTTTGGGGGTCTTGATGGTACTTTTCCATCGAATTGGCTGTAATTTAGTATTTTGAGTTCTTAATAGGTTCCAAATCTCTCCACAAAAAATTATGAACATATGTCCATTTTTTCGGATAGCACCTATATAAGGGTACCCCAATTTTCGGTATTTTGGGTTTCTTAAGCGCGTTTTTCTACCGAATTCGCTGCAATTTTGTATTTTGTAGTCGTATGTGGTAACAAATCTCCATACCAAAATTAATTCATATTTGTCCCCTTTTTGGGGTAGTCCCCATATAACCCCATTTTTTATATTAAAATCGTTATCTGATTTGTTCTGTGTTTTGGGTTTGGTTCTAAGACTCTGTTGTAATCTTTTCACCTGCGGAGGATATCGAGATAAAAAAACTAGAACGTTAGGTTCGGTAATGAACTATCGAACCAGACCTAGTGCCCGTATGGAGGTTCCAGAAGAAGTGGACCGATGCTCCCCATCTTCGAATTTGAACTAAGATAGGAAGATATAATAAGATGGACAAAGTTTGGATGAAATGTAAATTTTTTGAAACGGATTAATTAAGCCTAGAATGATGTGAACCAAGTTTCGAGAAAATCGGTTCAGATTTAGATATAGCTCACATATATATCTTCGTCGGATTTAAGGTAAATGGTGCACCAAAGTCCCTATATATCTTTCGATTTGCACGAAATTTGGCACAACGTACTAAATTAAGACTAGAATGATGTGTGCAAAGTTTCGTGAAAATCGGTTCAGATTTAGATATAGCTCCCATATATATATATATTCATCCGATTTTAGGTAATTGGTGCACCAAAGTCTCTGAAAATCATACGATTTGGACGGAATTTGTCATAACGCACTGAATTAAGACTAGAATGACGTGTGATAAGTTTCGTGAAAATCGGTTCAGATTTTATGTAATTGGTGTACCAAAGTCCCTATATATCTTTCGATTTGCACGAATTTTGGGAAAGGGTACTGAATTAAGTATAGCTTGATGTTGCTAAGCTTCGTGAAAAGATCCATATCTAGGCCGATTGACACAACGTACTGAAGTAATATAAGTTAGTCTCTGATATAAATAGTCTCCTGAAATCGGTTCAGATATAGATATATAATAAACACGCAACGTCTGTTAGGATACATATGTATAATATACCCAAAGTGGTGAAGGGTATTATATAGTCGACCCGGTCCGACTTTACTATTTTCCTTACTGGTTTAATATTCATTTTTAAGGGTCTAGCTATAGTCGTGGATTTTTATAACCTACACAACTATGTTGTCAGGTTTTTATAGCTTTGTGCAGCCCCAACAGTTACAAACTTTATCCACATTTAACTACACCAATCTTCATATCTCGACTAGCTCTGGATCAATCTGGATATGTGTGTCCGTCTATCAGCCCGTCTGTCCATCATAATTTGTAAACACGATACAGGCCATAGTTATGGACCAATTCTTACGAAATTTTGCATGTAGGATGGGTTCTGCCCTATGAAGACACCTATTGTTTTTGGTAAAAATCGATTAATATTAAGGGGATGAAATGGACCAAATACTTAATTTTTGTGGGGTTTTCTGGTCGCTCAAGAGGCCGCAAATATGGTCCGAACATCGTAAAATTGTACATTGAGAAAGGAATCGCGCCAAAAATTAAACATGCCTGTTTTGATAAAGATCGGCCAAATGGACACTGACTTTTGTGTGAAAAATGACAAAATTTGTATTCTATGGGGTATATATATGGCCCTGGAGGACATAGACCCGATAGAAGCGATAAGTTGATAGTATATCCAAGAGGTGAGTTTAACCTTTAAATTGATACCAATTATATGGTCGTATGTACTCAGATGAGGGAGTTACACTTAAATATTTACAGGTGCTTACGTACTGACATATTATTTAGTAACCCATTACCGCACTAGAGGGCGGAAATATAGCGCTGATCGCTTTGAAATTTTCCATGATATTCCAGTTGTGGTCAAGGACAACGCCTATAATTTTTGGTGATGATCGGATAATAATCACTACACAACCCACGGTGAAGAGAATCTGGCAAATTAATTAGAAGGGCTGTACTGAATATGAATTGTAATATTCGGAAAATATGTCAGAGTAAGAAAGAGGTTCTGTTGACCTCTAATCGGGCCAGATTGAGCAAATATCACGAAATATTGCCCAGGCTCGGAATAAACATCCACCGAAAGTTCGAGTTCCGTGGTAGTTGTGTAGGGTATCGTATGGTCGGCCCCATCCGACTATGATGCTCCGCTCACTGGTTTAAAATTAATTTTTAAGGGTCTATCAA
>NW_026882280.1:0-40666 GCF_032173495.1 Musca vetustissima
TGTAATATTTGTGAAGTTTTGTTGAAATAGTTTCAGATTTAGACACAGACGCTTATATATATTCGCCGAATTTTATGTAAATGTTGCACTTATCTCCCAATATTTGTCCGATTGAGAAAACATTTTTGATTGTTTGGCGTCTATGAAATTCTACGGTATGATCTTGTTGGCTCATTGATATCTCTTCAATAAAGCTATATTCCCTCGAACGAAATGTTCTCCAAAAATTCAATGTGATAAATCATCAGAAAATAAAAATATATTTTTGTAAGGTGAGAAATTTTATTGACATCTATTGTATCCACGACTTTTTGATCGATAATTCTATGGTTTAGAACATAAAAAATGTGATAATTCTTTCCGAAGCTAAGAACTGAACCTTTTTATACCCTTCACCACACTGTGGTACAGGGTATTATGTCTTTGTGCATATGTTTGTAACAGGCAAAATGAAGCGGGATAGACACATAGTTCCTTTTGAGAATATGCATAGAATCACTTTCTAAGTCGATCCGTCCGTCCGTCTGTCTGTCCATGTTAAATTGTAAACAAACTACAGGTCGCATTTATGATCCGAATTGGATGAAATTTGACACAGCTAGCCTATTTGGCCCAAGGACGAACCCTATTGAAATTGAAAAAAAATCGGTTCAGATTTAGATATAGCTCCCATATATATTTTCGTCCGATTTCATGTAAATGGTGTACCAAGGTCCTTATATATCTTCCGATTTGCACGAAATTTAGCATAGCGTACTGAATTGAGTCTAGAATGATGTGTGTAAAATTTCTTGAAAATCGGTTCCGATTTAGATATAGCTCCTATATATATTTTCGTACCATTTCATGTAAATGGTGTACCAAAGTCCCTATATATCTGCGGATTTGCACGAAATTTGGCATAGCGTACTGAATTGAGTCTATAATGATGTTTGTAAAATTTCTTGAATATCGGTTCAGATTTAGTTATGCTCCCATATATATGTTCGACCGATTTAATGAAAATTGTTCACCAAAGTCCCCACATATCTTTCAATTTCCACAAAATTTGGCATAGCGTACTGACTTGAGTCTATAATGATGTGTATACATTTTCTTGAAAATCGGTTCAGATTTCGATATAGCTCCCATATATATGTTTTCGACCGATTTAATGTAAATGGTGTACCAAAGTCCCTATATATATTTCGCCCGATTTAATAATGAATCGAGTCTAGAATAATCTGTGTAAAGTTTCCTGAAAATTGTCCTAATACCCAATGTTAGGCAGATTGCCACACAATTTTTTACAACGTTCTAAAGTTTGTGTAACATAACATGTTTCAAGTTTTGCTGAAACCAGTTCGGATTTAGATATAGCTCCCATATATATATTCTTCCGATTTTAAAAAAATAGAGAGACTCAAAGTTGGGCCGATTGACACAATATAGTTTCGTCCGATTTTAAGTAGGACCCAAAATATGTCCATTAGGAACAACACGTGCATAAATTAGTCTAAATTAGTTTATGATTTAAGTCGATTTACATTTAGATAAAGGTCACATATTTTAGTTCATCCAATTTCATGTTAATGGCCCTTCTGTTAGGATGCATCTTTTTAATACACCCATCGTGGTGAAGGGTATCATATAGTCGGCCCGTCCGACTTTACTACTTCCCTTACTGGTTTAAGATGGTAAGATTTAGATATAACTCAATAATAATCAATATAGATGTACGTGATTGTGGTGTATAAGCCCTATACAAGGATATATTCCAATTTGCAGTATTTAGAGAATTGTAGCACACCAAGTTCGGAAAAATATAGCACAACAAGTTCTATTCAAATTGGCATACCTTTTTGAAAAATTGTTCATGATTTATACCAGAGATGAGCCATTGCTCTTAAAAGGAAAGTTAGAATGCTAGAGTTATGAAGAAAGTTAGAGTTTGATACGTTTGAATTTACTGTACAGACACATTGCCCAATATGACTGATGGTAAAAATGTGCCCAAAGTCCCAAATTTGGGCACATTTTTACCGAATTGGCTCCACTTTTATGTTTCCGAGTAGTCGCCGTGGAGCTGTACAACACCCCGATTTTATGTAAATACACAACAGCTGTTCGACTGTTCGACTCAACTTTACAAATTGAGTCTAAAATAACGAGTATTAAGGATTGTTGTAATCGGTTCTGATTAAGATATATGTGCAAAATACCCAACTATTGTACAATTGGGACAAAGTTTTAGTTAAAAGCCGTTCGTTTTTAAATGGTGGATAAAATACCCTTGAACGGCATTATTGTGGAGCCATAGATAACTTGTAATGCGTTTAGTATAAGATTTTCAGGACACCTATTGTATATATCCATTGAATTGACATTTTGGATCTACTGGATTAAGAAAATGCGGTACAATGTAAATATACTATAACAACTTTCAAATATTTAAAAAAAAATCTACCCAAATTTTCCAATTGAATTCATTCCTAATTTGGCATTTGAGTTACCATATCTTTTTCTGACCTTTCAATAACAATATGCTTTCTAATATAATTTTTTGCAGATAGCAAAAATTAACAAACATTCTGTTAAAAAAAATTACATTTGATGTTATCGACAAATTTGAACATGTATTTCTTCTTCTTCTTCTAATTTTTGTTTTTACCAGACAATTTACCAAAGACATATACCGCCACTGGCAAAAATTCAATAGAATGTGTATTTGTACGTTTATTTGTTCAATATTATTGACAAAACTCTACTTAGGTTTTATGCTACCCCAGTTATGATGGCAATGTTCCTGGATTGTTCAAATGTATATATGTGTGTGTGTTTGTGTTGGTGTGTGCGTGAAACAAGGAGAAATAGAGCAATGGGTATAAATGTTTTGTTGTATCCAGTGTTTCATTTTTCCATGAACGTGTTATGATTTTCAATGATGCTATCGATGCCACGATACCACACAGCGACGCACACACACAGTTGAACAAAAGCCAGCTTCAGTTTCATGCGGTAAGTGCAGAAACCCCATTACAACCATACACCATTCATTCGATTATATGATTTGTGGGAGTGTGTATTTGTGCGTACATGCGTCTGTTAAAAGGACATAGAGTTCGTTTTGCAGCATCAAAAACGAAAAAAGACAAGAATTTATATCATTAAAACAATTTTAAATGTTTTGCTATTGGGTTACTTGTGTTGTTGTGCAAAAGTCAACCACATTTGTCTAGGTTACCCTAGAACCCACAACAGCCCTGACACAATTTCAATTTTGGTTAGAATTTCATCCAGTTTGCGTAAATGGCCGTTTATTTGATTTTCTAAATGGTCGGGAATGTGTATTTGTATGGCGGATTTGTTGAGAGATTATGATTGGTTATGTTGTATGTATATCTTGTCGGCTTGGTCAACGTTTTTTTTTTTTTTTTTGCTTTTTGATCGTTGTGCTAATAGTAATAACTACCTATTAGTTTTAAAGGATTATGAGTATTTAATTTTTAAAAACAATTGTAAAACCATATAATATATATTCTTCAGTTTATAATAGAAACATAAATACTACTTATTCGCATAGAATGTGAAAATAACAGTTTGTCTATAAAATCCAAGATCATAAAAACACAGGGTGAAGAAAATAATACGGTCCCAATAAATAGAAACTATTTTCCAGCGAAATTCTCGACCGCAGGAGCGTTAAATTTTCTGTATTTCGAAGTTAAAGACACAACTTTCTTGAAGCAATTATCCTTTAACAGTATCCTGGAATGTGGTCATCAGATTGTACTAGAAGTAATGTCATTTTAGAGTCTATTCGGATCAGAATATTTTAAGAATTTACCGAAATTAATTCCAAAAATTTATTCTTTCTGACATTCTCTCAAGAATGAAAACAAACATTCCCGAATTCTTGCGAATGCTCAAAACGGCAACAACAATAACAACAAACGTTGGTGAACTCAATAGTAGTTGGACATGTGTCTTTCTGCTACTCACACATTCATTTCTTGTGTATTTACTTTTTTATGATATTTCTGTTGGGCATTCCGAACATTTGTTTTTCGAGTTTTTCAAAAGAATGTTCTTCAGCAACAAATGCTCACGTAAGAACGAATTGACGACGCTTTTATCGTTCGTGAATTTTTCGTTAGATATTGCAAATGCTTGTTCATTCATTGTAACTTTATCATTCGCGATAAATTGAAAAACATTCGAATTCTCTCTGTGAGAATTCGTGAGAAAGAGTGTATTTAAATCATTCTCCGCACCCTCCTTATAACCCTATGTCAATTTAGTCATGTCCGTCTGTGTGATGAAATCACGATAGTGATCGCAATATATATGAAAAATCATACATTTTTACTAATCCTTGGGTGTTTGGAATTGCAATGGGATGAAATTTGGCATAGGTCACTTATTTGATCCAAGGACGAACCCTATCGAAATTGAGAAAAATCGGTTCAGATTTAGATATAGCTCCCATATATATTTTCGTCCGATTTAAAGTAAATGGTGCACCAAAGTCCTATGTCCTATGTTGCATAGTGTACTGAATTTAGTCTTGAATGAGGTGTGCCAAGTTTTAAGAAAATCAGCTCAGATTTATATATAGCTCCCATATATATTTCCGTCCGATCTAAAGTAAATAGTGCACAAAAGTCCCCTTATATCATTCGATTTGCACGAAATTAATGAAAATCGGTCCAGATTTAGATATAGCTCCCATACATATTTTCGTCCGATTTAATGTAAATGGTGTACCGAAGTCCTTATATATCATTCGATTTGCACGAAATGTTGCATAGTGTACTGAATTTAGTCTTAAATGACGTGTATCAAGCTCCCATATATATTTCCGTCCGATCTAAGGTAAATAGTGCATCAAAGACCCTTTATTTCCTTCGATTTGCACGAAATTTGGCATAGCGTACTGAATTAAGTCTAAAATGATGTGTGTTAAGTTTCGTGAAAATTGGTTCAGATTTAGATATAGCTCCCATATATAGCTTCGTCCGATTTTATGTAAATGGTGCACCAAAGTCCCTATATATATTTCGATTTGCACGAAATTGTGCATGGTATACTAAATTGTGTCTAGAATGATGTGTGTCAAGTTTCGAGAAAATCGGTTCAGATTTAGATATAGTTCGCATATATATTTTCGTCCGATTTAAGGTAAACGGGGCTCTAAAGTCGCTTTATATCCTTCGATTTGCATGAAATTTGGCATAGCGTACTGAATTAAGCCCAGTTCAGATTTTGATATAGCTCCCATATATATTTTCGTCCGATTTTAGGTAAATGGTGTACCAAAGTTCCTTTATATCTTTCGATTTGCACGAATTGAGTCTAGAATGATGTGTGGTAAATTTCGGGGAAATCGGTTCAAATATCGATATAGTACCCACATATACATATATATTCGTCCGATTTTACATGAACCAGCACAAATGAAAATAAATTTAGCATAGGTTTCAGTAAGACATGAGCATGTTCCCTCGAGGGCACATTGACATGCAATTTTAAGGATGCATATGTACAATATGCCCCAAGTGGTGAAGGGCATCATATAGTCGGCCCAGTCCAACTTTACTACTTTCCTTACTGGTTTGAAGGTTGTAACTGTAGATATAGCTCCCGTAGATATTTTCGGCCGATTTAATGTTTTGGTGCTCCCAAGAGTTTGTTCGATTTTGACGAAAATTGAGTCTGGAATATAATGTTTTAATTTTCCTTAATATCGCTTCAGATATAGTTCCCATATATATTTTTGGCTGATGCATGCACCAAAGAACCTATATATTTTCCGACACTGTATATAAATCACTATTTAATTTCTTCTAAAGAATGTACGTCCAAAATCAATAGAGACGAACGTACGCTTTCTGGTTTTTATTGGAACCGAGGTATTGCTTATGTTTTCCGGAATATAGCAGTGGATCATGAAGGAGTGGTATAAAAAATTATGATCAACGAATGTTGTAGCAATATAAGATTTCTTCGGTAGGTGACAAAATATGTCATTGCACTCGACGAATACACATTCAAAAATTGTGAAAGCGTAATAGTTGACAACGAAAGATATTTTTATACCCTTCACCACACTGTGGTACAGGGTATTATGTCTTTGTGCATATGTTTGTAACAGGTAAAAGGAAACGAGATAGACACATGGTTCCTTATGAGAATATGCATAGCATCACTTTTTGAGTCGATTTACACATGCCCGTCCGTCCGTGAACAAAGTACAGATCGCATTTATGATCCGATTTGGATGAAATTTGGCACAGGACACTTATTTGGCCCAAGGACGAACCCTGTTGAAATTGGGAAAAATCGGTTCAGATTTAGATATAGATCCCATATATATTTTCGTCCGATTTGATGTAAATGGTGCACCAAAGTCCCTATATATTTCCCGATTTGCACGAAATTTGGCACAGCGTAATGAATTAAGTGTAGAACGACGTGTGTTAAGTTTCCTGAAAATCGGTTCAGATTTAGATATAGCTCCCATATATATTTTCGTCCGATTTATTGTAAATGGTCCACCAAAGTCCCTATATATCTATCGATTTGCACGAAGTTTGGCACAGCGTAATGAATTAGCTCTAGAATGATATGTGTTAAGTTTCCTGAATATCGGTTCAGATTTAGATATAGCTTCTATATCTGACCAAATGAAAAATTTAGTATCGGTTGCAGAATGACAAGTTTATTGATCCAATTTCATTTTACTGGTCATTTAAAAATGCGACGTCTGTTGGGGTTCATCTGTTGAATATACCCAAAGTGGTGAAGGGTATCATATAGTCGGCCCCGACTTTACTGCTTTCCTTACTGGTATAAATTTCAGTTGCCTTAAAATCTGAAAAATATCATATTTTATAAAACAATTTTTGGGCGCATGAATGTTTTGTATAAAATATATCATACTTAAATAACGCATATTTATTTGTATTCATTTAATATTTACTTTAACACACACAGACATATAGAGTCACTTTAGACATTATCCTTTGCACACAAAACCCCGTTTTCTCCCCATCTCATTATTTTGCCTAGTATCATTACATTAAGTGACATTATTTACAGCACGTGAATCTAAATTATTGCCAAATGTGCACGCAAACACACAAATAAACGTATGCCAAGTCAAATATCTATGGACAAATGAAAGTACCTTCTTTTGAAATCCCAAAAATGTCAACAAACTTTTCTGTATCGATATAATGGTGTCTGGCTGCCAATAAGAAACAATAAATTTTGGCACATCCCCATCATTCAAATTGTCTGCTAGGAGGAGAAAAAATAGAAATAGATTTCCATCACATCAAATTGATACGCATTTATCATAGACTCAAAATACATACTACATACTTGTACATGTGTATCAATGTATGAATGCCAAAATGTTGCGCATGTAGTTTATTGTGCCGTTTAAAGACACGACAAGAACTCCTTAGGCCAATTTGTCAAAAGTAGCAATTTAACTAAGAGGCAAAGACCCTTAAGGTTGTTAAGTGGTTAAAGATTATTACTCCCGTTTTAATGGAATGGTGATATGTGATATATGTATGTATATTTTGCATTATGCTTTAAATGCCAAATAATAATATATCATTTGACATTTCTATAGCAACAAGTAAGAAATTAGTATGGTTGACAAGGTCGATTATGTCATACTCTATATGGAATACATTTCCCTAACACCACGAGGAAAGTTTTCATAACATATGAACTCCAAATTAAATTTGCGTTTTTACCAAATTCACATTTTCAACAAATGACAACATTATAACTATCTAGAAGTGCCAAAGCACTGCCCACAATAGATGTGAACACTGCCCTTTAGCGTAAAACGCAAAGAAATGAGGGCATGGGCGAATGAGACCCACAAAACTCTATGGGATAATGAGGGGACAGGAAAGATCACAAAAATTCTATGGGGTGACCCAAACGAAAACAAAACTAAGCAACTCCTAACGCAAAACAAACCAGTAAGGAAAGTTCAATATGGGAGCTATATCTAAATCTTAACCGATTTCAACAAAACTTCGCATTCATCAATGACCTAATTTAGTACGCTGTGCAAAATTTTGTCTCAATCGGATAAATATTGGCAGTATGGTGCTCCATTTACATAAAATCGGACGAAAATATATATGGCAGCTATATCTAAATCTGAACCGATTCCAACAAAATTTCGCATTTATCAGTCGGAACCTAATCCAGTACGCTGTGCAACATTTTGCACATTACCAATATTGGAAATTTGGTGCACTATTTTCATTAAATCGGACGATACTATATATGGGACCTATATCTAAATCTGACCCGATTTCAACAAAACTTCGCATTCATTAATCATGACCTAATTTAGTACGCTGTGCAAAGTTTTGTCTCAATCGGATAAACATTGACAGTATGTTGCTCCATTTACATAAAATCGGACGAAACTATATATAGCATATTTTGATATAAATCTGAACCGATTCCAACAAAATTTCTCATACATCAGTCGGGACCTAATTCAATACTCTGTGCAAAATGTTGCTTTAGTCGGACCACTATTGGGAGTTTGGTGCACTATTTACATTAAATCGGACGAAACTATACATCGGAGCTATATCTAAATCTGAACCGATTTCAACAAACCTTGGCATGTAACTATCTAGACCTAATTCAATACTCTCTGCAAAATTTTGTCTCAATCGGACCACAATTGAGAGTTTGATGCAATAAGTTAAAATGGGACGAAAATATATACGGGAGCTATATCTAAATCTGAACCGTTTTCTCCAATAGGGTTCGTCCTTGGTCCAATTAAGTGGCTTGTGCCAAATTTCATCCAAATCGGATTAGAACTGCGACCTGTACTTTGTTAACAAAAATACATGGACGGACAGACGGACATGCATAAATCGACTTAGAAAGTGATTCTATTCATATTCACAAAAGGAACCATGGGTCTATCTCGATTATTTTTGCCTGTTACAAATATATGCACAACGACACAATTTCCTGTACCACAGTGTGGTGAAGGGTATAAAAAGGGGATTATAAGGGGACTACCCCTAAATAGGGGCGAATATTAATAATTTTTGGGAGGGAGGTTTGCTACCATATACGACTACAAAAAACCAAATAACAAAGAATTTGGTTGAAAAACGCGTTCACGAAACCCCAAATACCGAATATTGATGGGTACCCTTATATGGGGGTTACCCGAAAAAATTGACCTATATCTATTATTTATAGTGGAGAGATTTGCTACCTAATAAGAACTCGACGTACTAAATTACAGTCAATTCGGAGGAAAAATACGATCAAAACCCCAAAAATACCAAAAATTTGGGAGTACCGTTATATGGGGACTACCAGAAAAACTGGACCTATATTTATAATTTTTAGGGGAGTAATTTGGTACACAATAAGAACCCAATGTACAAAATTTCAGAGAATTCAGTTATAAAACGAGCCCAAGAACCCCAAAATACCGAAAACTGGGGGTACCCTTATATGGGGGCTACCCGAAAAAATAGACCTATATTTATAATTTTTAGTAGGGAGATTTGCTACCCAATAAGAACTCAAAGTACCAAATTTCAGCGAATTCGGTCGAAAAATGCGATCACAACATCCAAAATACCGCAAAATTGGAGGTACCCTTATATGGGAGCTACCCGAAAATATGGACCCTTATTTATAATTTTTAGTGGAGAGATTTGCTACCCAATAGAACTCAAAGTGCCAAATTTCAGCGAATTCAGTTAAAAAACGCGCTAAACAACCTCAAAATACCGAAAATTGGGGGTACCCTTATATGGGAGCTATGCCTAAACGTGGACCGATTTTCTCCAATTTCAATAGGGTTCGTCCTTGGGCCAATTAAGTGACCTGTGCCAAATTGCATCCAGATCGGATCATAAATGCGACCTGTACTTTGTTAACAAAAATACATGGACGGACAGACGGACGGACGGACATGCATAAATCGACTCAGAAAGTGATTCTATGCATATTCTCAAAAGGAACCATGGGTCTATCTCAATTATTTTTGCCAGTTACAAACATATGCACAAAGACATAATACCCTGTACCACAGTGTGGTGAAGGGTATAAAAAGAAGTAAACTAACTGACGGGTATTCTTATGGAACAACTCAGCCTGAAGGCACATCTACTCAAGATTGGATGCGGGGGTAACATCAGGTGCAGGGCGTGTGGAGAAGACAACGAAACGCTGGAAAATTCGAGAACAATTCTTGTGATACGACACTAATCACGGACTTACCGATCTTAGGTGGTGTGTATGGAGAAGACTGAAGGAATTCTCAAAAAATACAATACATTCTTAGAATCAATGGAGGATCAAACCCAAAATGCTTAATTAAAATCTTCCATAATTCTCTCCTTTCATTTATAGAGCGCACAACAGCCCTCAACTGGCTTAAGTGTATGTCCTTCTTTTTGTTCGACCCTATCTCTTACCATGGGGCATTTATTCAAATTTCCTTAAGTCGATAGGGGCCTCTATATGGGACCTCATTGTAATTTGTCTGCTACAAGGTTTCTTATGCTCTGAGAAAAAACAAACTATGGTACGCAATCCATTTCCACATATTCCTCTTCTTCACCCATTTTAATGTATCCAAAAAATCTAATTTCAAGAACATATGTTGAACCAGTAAGGAAAGTAGTAAAGTCGGACGGGGCCGACTATATGATACCCTTCACCACTATGGGTATATTAAACAGGACTATTAACATGAAATTGGATGAAATAAAATATGTGATATTTATCTAAATGTGAATCTACCTAGATCTATCCATTAACATGTCATTCGTATGTTACAATGGGACAAAAGTATGTAAATCGACTTCAAACAAATATAAAAAGGTCATCCGTTGGGGAATGTCTGTACTTCTATAAAACGCAACTACGTAATTCTAGGCTCAATTTTGTACTTTGTGCAGAATTTGATGTCAATCTGACTAACATGAGGAGTTTGATGCCCAATTTACTTAAAATCGGGCGAAAATATATATGGAAGTTCTATCCAAATATTAAGCGATTTCACACAAACTTGTCACAGGTTAGGTTATACTAAGTTCAGAACGTTTTGTTCCTATCACCCTATTGGTTCCTTGTCGCGTCAATTACTTAAAATCAATCTATAATAAAAGGGAGCTATATCTAAATCATTATCGTTATGCCAAATTTCGTGCAAATCGAAGGATATATGGGGACTTTGGTGCACCCTTTACATGAAATCGGACGAAACTATACATGGGAGCTATATCTAAATCTGGACCGATTTTCTTGAAACATGGCAGACATCATTCTAGGATCAATTCAGTACGTTATGCCAAATTTCGTGCAAATCGAATGATATATAGGGACTTTGGGGCACCATTTACATGAAATCGGACGAAACTATATATGGGAGCTATATCTAAATCTGGACCGATTTTCTCGAAACTTGGCAGATATCATTCTAGGCTCAATTCAGTACGTTATACCTAATTTAGTGCAAACCGAAGGATATATAGAGACTTTGGTGCACCATTTACATGAAATCGGACGAAACTATATATGGGAGCTATATCTAAATCTGGACCGATTTTCTCGAAACTTGGCAGACATCATTCTAGGCTCAATTCAGTACGTTATACCTAATTTAGTGCAAATCGAAGGATATATAGAGACTTTGGTGCACCATTTACATGAAATCGGACGAAACTATATATGGGAGCTATATCTACATCTGGACCGATTTTCATGAAACTTGGCAGACATCATTCTAGGCCCAATTCAGTACGTTATGCCAAATTTCGTGCAAATCGAAAGATATATAGGGACTTTGGGGCACCATTTACATGAAATCGGACGAAACTATATATGGGAGCTATATCTAAATCTGGACCGATTTTCTCGAAAATTGGCAGATATCATTCTAGGCTCAATTCAGTACGTTATACCTAATTTAGTGCAAATCGAAGGATATATAGAGACTTTGGTGCACCATTTACATGAAATCGGACGAAACTATATATGGGAGCTATATCTAAATCTGGACCGATTTTCTCGAAACTTGGCAGACATCATTCTAGGCTCAATTCAGTACGTTATACCTAATTTAGTGCAAATCGAAGGATATATAGAGACTTTGGTGCACCATTTACATGAAATCGGACGAAACTATATATGGGAGCTATATCTACATCTGGACCGATTTTCATGAAACTTGGCAGACATCATTCTAGGCCCAATTCAGTACGTTATGCCAAATTTCGTGCAAATCGAAAGATATATAGAGACTTTGGTGCACCATTTACATGAAATCGGACGAAAATATATATGGGAGCTATATCTAAATCTGGACCGATTTTCATGAAACTTGGCAGACATCATTCTAGACCTAAATGATTAGGCTGTACCAAATTTCGTGCAAATTGAAAGATGTATAGGGACCGTTTACATTAAATCGGTTAAATATATATATGGGAGCTATATCTAAATCTGAACCGATTTTTTCCCAATTTCAATAGGGTTCGTCCTAGGGCCGAATAAGTGACTTGTGCCAAATTTCATTCAAATCGGATCATAAATGCGACCTGTACTTTGTTTACAATTTAACATCTACAGACGGACGGATGGACGGACGGACAGACGGACGGACGGACATGCATTTATGTTTATGTTTCATATGTTTCTACAAGCAACATGTACATTTGCAAATGTGGTTTCTCAAATCTTGGCAATAAATATTTCTTTAAAGATTTCCATAAATAATTCCTAGTTTTCGTTACTTGCTATCCTCTTTGGTACAATAAAATGTCATATCTTTGGTATTGTCTCATGCAAAATGTGTAATCTGGAAAAAAAAATTTCCATTCAAATGCCAATAGTCGATTGCAGTAGCATATTCATTATTCTTTTGCAATATGTACTGAATAATTTTTTTTTTTGATTTTTGTAGAAAAATCTTTATTCGAATGAATAAGAGTAGTTAAATAACAACTTCTAACTTCATAAAGATTATTTTATCTTTTTATACTAATAATTCGATCATTTCCAATCGCTGAAAATATTTGTAATGATCGCATTATTAGTATTCCCATCAGATGTTCGACATTTTATCTTATATTATTCTCCAAACTGTTGGACATCGAATCTTATTTTAATATATGTCAAAAAATTTATTATTTTTTAACAATGTTTTTTGCCGACAACTTGAAGTGTGCGTGACAGTACGGGGCTACACAAAAATGTGGACCTACATATCGTCATCATAAATGCAAACGGACGTAACTACACTTTTACTAATTTTACAGGAGAAGAAAAACACGTTTTAAAATCTATATTTTTTCACAGTTTAACCGCAATATAGACCGTATTTATTTTTTGGAAAAAATTTAATTTTTTTGGTTTGACGCGGTTTAGATTTAGACATAGCTGCCACATATATTTTCGTCCCATTTTGTGTAAATGGTGCATTAAAGCCCCTATATTTCTTGCGATTTGCACGAAATTTAGCATAGCATACTGAATTGAGTCTGGAGTGATGTGCGTTATGTTTCGTGAAAATCGGTTCAGATTTAGACATAGCTCCAACACACATTTTCGTCAGATTTTGTGTAACGCCAATATATTTCTTTCGATTTGCACGAAATTTCGCATAGCATACTGAAGTGAGTCTAGAGTGATGTGTGTGAAGTTTCGTGAAAATCGGTTCAGATTTCGTTATAGCTTCCATACACAGTTTCGACCGATTTTATGTAAATGTTGCACTAAAGACATTAAATTTTCTCCGATAGCGATATAACTTTGCACAGGGTACTTTTCCACCCAGTGGGAAACAAAAATACCTAATTATAGCCGATTAGTTAAAAAAAATTAAGAAAAGCCTAAAATTTGGGATACCGCGATATGGGGGCTACCGTAAAAAATTGGGCGATATATCTCATTTTCAATATCTAACATCCCAGAAGTAACATTAATATAAGTTCAGAATTTCTATCTTTAATATTGCGACCTTTAGCTTTTTACAGGAGTGTAGTTACGTCCGTTTGAATTTCTTTAATTAGATCGCTGTTTTTGACGTTAGATGTCAAAATTTTTGTGTGAACATGTAGTTTGATTAGACGAACAATAATCAAACAAAAAGTCAATTTCGATTTTTTCTGCAGTTACGCTCGTTTGCATTTATGATGACGATATGTAACTTATAACCGCATTTCTTATGGGGTAGCAAATCTCTTCACTAACAATTATACATATGGGTCAATTTTTTGGGATAGCCTCCATATAAAGGTACCCCCCAATTTTTGTTATTTTGGGCGTTTTGATCGCATTTTTCGACCGAATTCCCTGAAATTTGGTACTTTGAGTTCTTATTGGGTAGCAAATCTCCCTACTAAAAATTATAAATATAGGCCTATTTCTTCGAATAGCCCCCATATAAGGGTAAAGGGTAAAAATGATAAAAACTGTAAACAATTTAAACTCACACTAATTTATTATATCGACGCCTCCGAAGAATAGTATGCTAAGTCTGAAAAGTGAGTTTTTCAGTAGAAGCTTTCAAAGTATGGAAGTTTCTTTAATCGTACGTGCCATTCCACAGTTGTCCCAACCACAAAATTTTTGGCCAAAATTATTTTTTTGAAGTTTCATATTTTTATAATTTTTTGCGCGGAATAATAAAAAACACTTCAAACCATCCGAAAATAATTGGTTTTTCTAAATACCATTAATAGCCGCTCGTTGGTGTAATGCTAAAGTTGAACATTTTTTGTATAAAAAATAGAACAGACTGTGTGCTGTAAAATATATACTTTTTGGTGTGCCGTGTGGTCGAATGGGTATACGAAATTCAGACCAAAGTTATTATGAATCTGGAAGCTGATAATAAGTGCTTTCATAATATATAAAGAAAGAACGAAGAAAGTTGTAATATCTGGGTAGGGAGATAAAAGTTTGTGTGTATATTGAAAATTATTTTTTACAAATATTTTTGAAATCTTCTTAAACTTTAGAAAAAATGTAAAAATATCGTCTCCTCCAAAAAATTTTTGGAAGCTGGCAGGGGTATGTACTATCATATTCAGATGAAATATTTTGCCTTATTTTGCCTTTTTTTAGAAAAAATGTATTTTTCTACTTTAAGTAGAGTGAAATTTTTTATAAATTGATGTTTTTATTGTATATAGTACTGAACTGAAAATGTGGGATTAAGACAAAGTTTCATCCGATTTTTCTTAAAATTGATATTTAAGGTTTTAATAGTATAAAAAACATTTCTGCAACATTTTTTGAAAATTGGCCCACACTGTGACATAGCCGTACCGTCCGATTTAAGATATTTTAAAGATTTTAGCGATATTATTTAACCGATTCGGCTCTAACTTTGCATTTTGACTTCATGGAAAGTATAAACTGTTTGTACCAAATATTTTGGTTAAGACCTCCCACAACGGCGCCTCACTATTTAATTGATTTTCGCTGTTTTTGGCGAAAATACATTTCAATTGATATTTTGGGACATTTGATTAACCTATTAATCAATTTTAGTATAAAAACGTCGCACAGTTGCCCCGATTTTTGGCCAACATTATTTTTTTGAAAATAATTGGTTTTGCTAAAAAGCGTTAATTGCCTTTAGTAGGCGCAGTGTCAAAGTTGTCACTTTTTTGTATAAAAATAAATCAGACTGTTTACTGTAAAATATACATTTTTTGTTGTTGTTGTGTTGTGATAAAAGTGAAACGAGAAATATTATGATTCGGGAAGCTGAAGGTAAGTAATTTTATAATATTTAAAGAATGAATTTGTGAAATTGGGGTTTCAATAGTGCATACTAATTATTTTGAAAAGCGGACCCCTTTTTGAAATAACTGTACCGCCTGATTTTAGTTAGTTATATTGTTTTAATCAAATTTTGCTTGTCTGTATACTTTGACAATTGTGGTTCTACACTCTATTTTTGTATTTTCTAGACGACCTCTTCTTCAGAAACGAAGATTTGTTTAAAATTTGGAAGCAACATCGCACAATTGCTATGAAACAAAAAAAACATCTTAAACTATGTACTACAAAACTGTAGTGAAAACAATCCGTCAAAGGTGTATTTAAAATATTTAGAAAAAGGAGTACGAATTTTTTGTCTCACTTTGAAGAGAAAATGGGAAGAAAGTAGAAGATATTTAAGGATTTCGAACAAAAAAATGCACAATGGTTTGCTTCTGGAATATATTTCAAAAAATATAAAACAGAATGTCAAAAACCAAGGTGCTCAAAAGCGGGGCGCCCCCGTGTCGCATTTTCAGAAATGTCTGACCGAAGTAAGAGAAGGGAGGCAGCCGAACTTTCCATCTCAAAAGATCACGATACTACTTTACTACTTAAAGCCGCTTGCGTTTCCGCCAAGAAAATGGGAAACAAAGATTTGGCTCATATTCTCAAAAAAACGACGGAAAGCCCCACTAGACTTTCAAAGATAAGGAAGTTGTACACTACATCAAGTGATCCAGTTAAACTTTCAGCAGTAGAAGCACTTGCATTTTTCCTGGAAAATAATTTTTCAAAACGCCAGTACTGCAACATACATTTTGTATGCCTTTGCATATCGAAAAACCTAATAAATAGTACTATATTGTACCTTATGATTGCAGAAACGCGTTTTACCGGATTGGCAAAAAATATTAATATTATTATAATAAATATTAATCTATTTATAAACGAAAAGTATACATTATGTTGTATTAAATAATTTTGGCCAAAAAATTTTGAATTGGGACAACTGTGCATTCTAAGTACATTTTTGCTTATAACTTTGGTTTGGATTGGCCGATGATTACCAAAATTTCAGTAAATTTAAATTAAGGACCGTAGTATCTAAAAACGTAAAGAACTTTAAAACATGCTGAGTCAACTTAGCTTACTATGGTTCGGATGCGTCGATATGTTTTTATACCCTTCACCACACTGTGGTACAGGGTATTATGTCTTTGTGCATATGTTTGTAACAGGCAAAAGGAATCGAGATAGACCCATGGTTCCTTTTGAGAATATGCATAGAATCACTTTCTAAGTCGATTTACGCATGTCCGTCTGCCCGTCCGTCCGTCTGTCCATGTTAAATTGTATACAATGTACAGGCCGCATTTATTATTCGAATTGGATGAAATTTGGCACAGCTCATTCATTTGGCCCAAGGACGAACCCTATTGAAATTGGGAAAAATCGGTTCAGATTTAGATATAGCTCCCATATACGTTTTCGTCCGATTTAATGTAAATGGTGCACCAAAGTCCCTAAATAGCTTTCGATTTGCACAAAATTTGGCATAGCGTACTGAATTTAGTCCAGACTGATGTGTGCCAAGTTTCGTGAAAATCGGTCCAGATTTAGATATAGCTCCCATATATAGTTTCGTCCGATTTCATGTAAATGGTGCACCCAAGTCCCTATATATCTTTCGATTTGCACCAAATTTTGTTCCTATATATAGTATCGTCCGCTTTCATGTAAATGGTGCACCAAAGTCCCTATATATCTCTCGATTTGCACGAAATTTGGCATAACGTAATGAACTGAGCGTAGAGTGATGTCTGCCAAGTTTCGAGAAAATCGGTCCAGATTTAGATATAGCTCTCATATATAGTTTCGTCCGACTTCAGGTAAATGGTGCACTATAGTCCCTATATATCTTTCGATTGGCACGAAATTTGACATGGCGTACTGAATTTAGTCCAGACTGATTTAGTACTCTTCTTAAACATAAATACTGTGATCATAAAAAATGTGATCAGAATTGCATGTATATATTTTAAGAAAGAACAACAGGTTCCACAATTAGTTCCATTCAGCACTTTTCGTACACATTTTATATCAATCGTACTTCTAATTTCAGCCAAAATCCAAATTTAGTACTTTTCGTGCCCATAAGTACGAATTTCTTAAACTACCTCAATCCTACACTCCAACAGTCATTTTAATTTCCAATTTCAAGATTCTATCTGTTCACCTGTATCCAATTTGTACCAAATTTAGTACCATTTAGTACTTTTCGTACACACAATAATGAATTTCTACTACGTCAATCCTACACCTCAATAGTAATTCTATTTTACCATTTAGTAATTTTCATTAACATAAATACGAATTTAAGCTATGCAAAATTTCGTGTAAATCGAATGATATATAGGTACTTCGGAGCGCAATTTACATTAAATCGGACGAACATATATATGTGAGCTATATCTAAATCTGAACCGATTTTCAGGATACTTAACACACTTCATTCTAGACGTAATTGAGTATGCTGTTATAAATTTCGTCCAAATCCAAAGATGTACAGGGACTTTAGTGAAGGGTATAAAAATTGTAAGAATTCATGGTTTATTACAATTTAAAAAGTTTGGTTTGTTTTATAATCAATTATTCCTTTTTTTCGTAAAATGTCGCAAGAATTATAAGAATATAATAAACTAAAAGAAACATAATTCAATGCCTTACCTTTGCATAGATGTAAAATTCACATAAATAAAATTTACAGTTTAGTTATGTTCATTGCCCAAGGAAAATCCTTTTTAATTCAAGACTTAATATTTTCACAGTCCATGCACGAAAGATGTTGTGAACATAAAATACAAAATATAATTTACATTTACTTCTTATAGAAATTTATGTTACATGTTGCATTATATTTATGTTCATTTCCTAACATAAAAATTAAAACTGCTCAAAAATAAACAATTTTATGTTTGTCGTCTTAGTTGTCTAAAGCTGAAATGAGTTTAAAGTTTGGCTGCTATTCTTCTCTGTGTGTATTGATAAAAGGGTTCGGAACGAAAGCTGTACAGTTATAAATAGTAAGTCTGTATGTGTGAGAGTGTGTCTTCTTGTTTTAATGTAATCGTAAAAGAGCTGATGATACCGTACAGGATTTACACGCAAAGGTTTTCGTAGATTTGTCTTATACAGTTCAAACAAGAGAATTTTATATTTACATAAAACCATAAAATGAAGATAATGGAAATTTTTAAGAGCCGATTTACATTGAAAATGTCTTAGCAGAAAATGAATAAAACAAAAACAATCGTTACGCACGAACGCATGGTAGAATAGAAACGGAAGTAAACATTTTTTTGTCAGAGAGTGAAAAGTACTAGTGGTTACATAGTTAAACTGGGGATCTACCACACAAGGTTCCCTTAAGCTGGATCAGATTATCCATCCAGATTATAATCCATCATTCACATAGACTATTGCCCTCTCAACTATGTAAATGGAATTTTAGTACATCTATAGAGGCCACAAATTTTACTTTTTATAAAAACTCCGAAAATCAGATCAAATATTAAATATGGTAGAATAGAAACGGAAGTAAGCATTTTTTTTTGTCAGAGAGTGAAAATTACTGGTGGTTACATATATATCTGGAAATTAGTAAAATGGGGATCTACCATACAAGGTTCCCTTAAGCTGGATCAGATTATCCATCCAGATAATAATCCATCATTCACATAGACTATTGCCCTCTCAACTATGTAAATGGAATTTTAGTCCATCTATGAGACCACAAATTTAACTTTTTATTAAATGTCTGAAAATCAGATCAAATATTTAGCACCATTATAGTGAGGTTCCTCCGATAATCTACTCTAAACCCTGCCGTACTGGTTTCGAGAACTTCTTTTAGAACGTCTTAAGTTCATCTATAAAGACGACAAAGAAGACTCCCTACCCATTTACTTAAGTATTAAAGCTACATACCTTTCACCCGGTTAATAAAGTCTTGCCTGGCTTCAGTTCTTTTAAAAAGGCTTCCTGCCCTCAGTTCATCAATAAATACTTCCTGCCTTTCACATGTCGATGTCCGCGTATAAATGGTAAAGCTCGTGGTTCATTCGACCGTCGACGCAGATCGGCCCGTAAATCTTTCGGAGAATTTTTCTCTCAAACACCCCAAGAGCTGCCTCATCTGCTTGCGCAAGTACCCATGCTTCCGATCCATATAATAGCACGGGTAGTATCAGCGCCTTGTAGAGTGTGAGTTTGGTCTGGCGGGAGGTGGCCTTGTTTCTAAACTGCTTTCTTAGACCATAATAGCATCTGTTGGCCATCACAATCCTTCTCCGAATTTTAAAACTGATGTCATTCGTTTTATTTATGGCGGTACCAAAGTATATAAAGTCTTTAACTACCGCGAAGCTGTAGTTCTCAAGTTCCACAGTTGGTCCGAGTCTACTGAACGCCTTGCGCGTTGATACCATCAGCTTGGTCTTCTCACCGTTTACTGCCAGACCCACTTTGGCAGACTCCTTTTCAATTTGTTCAAAGGTGGCTGTTACCGCTCGCAATGTTCGAGCCATTATATCGATGTTATCGGATGTTATCCTCGTTCGGTATTGAAAGGCTCCGATAGGTCCTTTCCTACTTTAACTGCTGACCTTGTGCCATTTAAAGTTATCCTGCATAGCCGTATTAATTTTGCAGGAATGCCGAACGCAGACATGGCTTTAAACACCTCTGAACGGATAGGGCTGTCAAATACGGCTTTATAGTCGACAAATAGGTGGTATGTGTCGATGTGTTTTTCGTGGGTCTTTTCCAGGATCTTTTCAGAGTGAAAATCTGGTCAATGGTGGATTTGCCAGGTCTGAAGCCGCATTGGTATGGTCCGACGATGTCATTGACCATTGGCTTCAATCGTTCACACAGCACACTGGATAGCACTTTATATGCGTTGGGAAGGAGACTTATTCCTCTATAGTTGGCACATATCGTCTTGTCTCCTTTTTTGTGCACGGGACACAGGATGCCGAGGTTCCAATCATTGGGCATGCATTCATCTAGCCAAATTGTGCTAATCAGCTGGTGCATGTTCCTGACCAGCATCTGGCCACCAGTCTTGAATAGTTCGGCTGGTAACCCATCGGCTCCTGCTGCTTTGTTGTTCTTGAGCCGATTAATTGCTTTTATGACCTCATCTTGCACCATTCCATATTGTCCGTCTTATGCCTTTCAGCTCTTATATAAAAATCTCTCCCCTCCAGCTCTCAGTTCGCCTACAAAGACTCCTTGGTCTAAAGATCGCCTAGAGGACTACCTTTCATTTATCACGTCTGAAAAATACTCTCTACCCTCCAGTTCGCCTACAAAGAATCCCTGCCATTCAATTCGTCTTTACATCCTGTCCGAATTTCAACTCCTCTTTTCAGCTCTATTAAATACTACCAGTCCTTCAGCTCGTCTATATATAGAGTCCTACCAGCACGTCTATAAAGACTCCCATAAGCACGCCTATAGCCAATAAAGACTCCCTATACCTCGTCTATAAAGACTCCCTTCAACTCGTATGTAAAGACTCCCTTCAACTCGCCTACAACGACTACCTTCAGCTCGTCTACAAAGTCTGATATATGCTCTTTTGTAAAGACTACCTTCAGCTCGACTACAAAGCTCGTCTATAGAGACTCCCATCAGCTCGTCTATAGAGACTCCCATCAGCTCGTCTATAGAGACTCCCATCAGCTCGTCTATAGAGACTCCCATCAGCTCGTCTATAGAGACTCCCATCAGCTCGTCTATAGAGACTCCCTTCAGCTCATCTATAGAGACTCCCTTCAGCACAGCTCGTCTATCGAGACTCGCTTCAGCACAGCTCGTCTGTAGAGAGACTCGCTTCAGCACAGCTCGTCTATAGAGAGACTCGCTTCAGCACAGCTCGTCTATAGAGAGACTCGCTTCAGCTCGTCTATAGAGAGACTCGCTTCAGCTCGTCTATAGAGAGACTCGCTTCAGCTCGTCTATAGAGAGACTCGCTTCAGTTCGTCTATAGAGAGACTCGCTTCAGCTCGTCTATAGAGAGACTCGCTTCAGCTCGTCTATAGAGACTCCCTTCAGCTCGTCTACAGAGACTCCCATCAGCTGATCAAGAAGCTGATTCTCGATATTTGTGAGCTGAAGGATTATAAGTGTGTTCTTGTTGTTGTAAAACTTTCTTAAACACACACACATAAGAAAACGTATATGAAATTACTTTTTGGCCAAATATGGCAATTGGAATTTATTATTATCGACGAGTCTTTATGTTTGTTGGCTGCCATTCAGAAAAATATGTGAAATTGGAAAAAATAATGAAAAGTGGGAAATTAAAATCTTAATGGATTCTCCCCAGTGGTTTGGCAGTGCACATGCTTGCGTTCATCAGCATTGAGGTCATGTCCTCTAAAAAAATCAATATTGTATGTGGCTGAGTACTTTTCATTTTTTGCAATAAAAATAAGAAATTTTTTATATTTTCGCCTTTACCTTGACAAAAAAGAAAAGAAAAAGAAGTATAAGATTATCATGTCAATTAATAGTCGAGGCTGATTGGCATTTTCCTTAAGGTAAGCAGACAGATGGATGGCACTGTAGACATTCGTATATAATAATGAAATAAGTGGGGTTTAAATTTTAATGAATAAATTTATGAGTATTTTATGAGGGGACCTTGTTTTACAGTTAATCATTAAATGTGAACACATTTTATTTTAAAAGGAATTTCAAGTTAATATGATTTGGAAATGGCAATTCTTCTGGAAGTGATATCCGAAAAGCTAGAGTAAGTTACGAATAAAATGTCTTAATAGCTTCCAAAGTAACTCCGGTTTCAATGTTGAGATACTCTGTATTATATCTAATAGCGTATCAATGGTGATTTAGAAATAATTCTAATTTAGATCATCGTCCTTAGAAAATATTAAAAAAAAGGCTTTAATACATTCAACAACAAAGCCACTTACGGCATATGTTGCAACATGTATGAAATATACAACGCCCATGCTTTTATAAACTTTTTATTTATTTTATTATTGAAATTATATACACTTTTTACACAATTTATATATAAACCAGTAAGGAAAGTAGTAAAAGCGGACGGGGCCGACTATATGATACCCTTCACCACTTTGGGTATATTCAACAGATGAATCCTAACAGACGTCGCATTTTTAAAGGACCAGTAAGATGAAATTAGATCCATAAACACGTCATTCTGCAACCGATACTATTTTTTCATTTGGTCAGATATAGAAGCTATATCTAAATCCGAACCGATTTCAGGAAACTTAGCACACATCATAATAGATTCATTTTCGTGCAAACCGAAAGATATTAAGGGACTTTGGCACACCATTTACCTTAAGGGGACCCCCCATTCTCGGGGTCAAAATTTTTTTGATTTAATTCGAATCTACACTAAATCAAGAATGTCTCTACAAAATTTCAATTGAAAATCTCAAGAACTCTTGAAAATATAGCCGATTTATTGTGGCAGCATCAAGTGACGCGTAAAGGGCTTTTCAAACTTTAAAGGGGTTTTTCTCTCTTCCGAATGGCGGGCACGATAACTCAAAAACTAATAACGCAAGCGATTCCAAATTTTTACACGTTTTTCTGTGAGTGTATAGCTATCGTATGAACTAGGATAAAGCCAATCGGTGAAGATCTTCCTTATTTTTTAACTTGGTTTTTGGTCAAAAATCGGCGATTTTCCAAAAATATTTTTTCAAAGGTCCGCCATTTTGTTAATTTTAGAGCGAAGTCAATTATCCTAGTTCATACGAGAGCCAGACATATACTCTTTCTAAATCGGACGAAAATATATATGGGAGCTATATCTAAATCTGAACCGATTTTCAGGAAACTTAACACACACCATTCTAGACCTAATTCATTACAAATTTCGTGCAAATCGAAAGATATATAGGGACTTTGGTGGACCATATACATTAAATCAGACAAAATATGGGAGCTATATCTAAATCTGATTCGATTTTTCTCAATAGGGTTCGTCCTTGGGTCAAATAAGTGACCTACGCCAAATTTTATCCAAACCGGATCATAAATGCGACCTGTATTTTGTTCACAAAAATACATGGACGGACAGACGGGCGGACAGACGGATATGCGTAAATCGACTCAGAAAGAGATTCTATGCATATTCTCAAAAGGAACCATGTGTCTATCTCGTTTCCTTTTGTCTGTTACAAACATCTGCACAAAGACATAATACCCTGTACCACAGTGTGGTGAAGGGTATAAAAACTATACAAATACATGAAATGATATCAACATACATTGAAATGTATATTTAAACACCTTTTTTATAGCAATTCACCATATAACAAAATACATGGTTTATTGAAATTTAATAACCTACAAATTATTCCAAAAAAATGTGCACATTGTCCATTGTTCAACACGGCTTTTGTTTTAACACGCTAACATATAAAGTTAATTAAACGATGCCATCGATCAATGCATTTTTCCATTTTCAAAAAAGAAATCGTGTTCAATAACAATAACACGCACATTGGGTGATGGGCAGACGCTCAACTTTCATATTTAATATTCAGTGGTCTCTCACAAACAATAAAAAATGCAACCACACCGTAAAAAAGTAATGTTCCATAAAAACCATCGCATACACCACAATACGTAATTGTTATTTAAAAGCTTAAAATTGATTTTTATTTTATGCAGTAACGGAGTTCAGTTATTGATTGAAAAGAATTCGAAAAAATGTTGATGGTCTTCTGTTTGGCAATGCAGAGGCGTATTTTATTGGGAATGAAAAAAAAACGCACACACATACACACAAAAGATCCTTGATGTCGAATGACTGAAAATTTCTATGGGTACTACCTTGAAAATGTTTACAAATAAAACATAAATGCGGAAATTGTCCACCCGAAAGGTTTTATTACCTCTGAGACAACGAAGGAATAAAAGCACTTAATTGGGAAATTACGCTCAGGACTTGCAGAAAATGGAAGGTAATCTTTATGGGTCCGGACTTATATATTTCGAAATGTTCTACAAATACAATTTTTACCATCCATGAACTCAACTTGACAAATTGTGTTTGAATCGGATTTTAAATAACTAAAAGTAAGAAAGGCGATTATTTTTGCGAATGAACTTTGGGTACTCTCCACTATAGGAATACCAATAGTTGTAATGACCCTACTTGGATGCTATAAATAATATTGGGGGTTGAAAATTCCATATCGTGCCTTCTGCAAAATTTCGTGTAAATCTGACAAACATAGGGCGTTTGGTGTACAATTTACCTAAAATTAGACGAAAATATAGTTATATCTTAATCTGAATCGATTTCAACAATATTGACGCATGTTGAGCTATACAATATCAGTACGTTCTGCAAAACTGTGCGCCAATCGGTTATAATTTTGGATTTTTATTCAGCATTTACCTCAAATAGGACGCAAATAAATACGGGGCTTTATCTAAATGTGAACCGATTTTAACGAAACTTGAAACTGGATAGGTTATTCTAACTTTAATACGTTTTACAAAATTGTTTGTGTTTGGTCTTTGGTGTGACATTTACTTAAAATTGGACGAAACTAAATAAATCGATTCAGAACGTGATTCAATGCATAATCTCAAAAGGAATCCTGTGTCTATCTCGTTTCCTTTTGCCTGTTGCAAAATATTCACATAGACGTAATACATGATGATGCATACAGCGTTGGACATGGCCTTATTCCAGACTTGGCATTGAAGACCTGTCCAGCCTAACACATGGGGTGTCCATTATTCGTCCTGATCCTTGCGGAGGACTTCCCACTTCTTCACCAGCAGTATCTTGTTTTGCAGACCGAAGAACTCGAACACGCGTTCAGTGGTGAAATTGAAATTGAGGAATGTCACTTTTCCTCACCTGCTTGAGTATAGTTGTTCCATCTATCGATCCAATACTTGCCACTGGTTTCCTCAGGGCTTCTATGATCTTTAATGATTCGAATTTTATCATTAGATAGCCACCCTTTAAAAACGCAGCTATCGAGATCAATGAATTTGCTGCTCGCACTTTTTGTTCATCCGGCTTATACAGGCGGTGTTGTTCGACGGCTGAGTGCATGTAGACACTCATATCTGTAGGAGATTGGGGTTACCGTTATATGGGTGCACAAAATACTTAATTTCCGTTAATTCGGGTTTAAAATGTGGCCAAAATCTTCAAGATACAATAGAAACCCCTATGCAAAAATTCTGCACCATAACTAAATTTCGACATAAGATTGATTGATTACAACATACGGATATGGTGGCAAAATCATCTTAAAATGTTACCCTGATCAAGAATATATAAATTTTATAGGGTCAGTAGTTGAGCCCGACGGTGCGAAAAGAAACCAGTAGGGAAAGTAGTAAAGTCGGACGGAGCCGACTATATGATACCCTTCACCACTTTGGGTATATTCAACAGATGAATTTTAACAGACGTCGCATTTTTAAAGGACCAGTAAAATGAAATTGGATCCATAAACATGTCATTCTGCAATTCATTACGCTGTACCAAATTTCATACAAATCGAAAGATATTAAGGAATTTAGTACAACATTTACCTTAAATCTGACGATAATAAATACTGGAGCTATATCTAAATCTGAACCGATTTTCAGGAAACTTAACAAACATCATTTTGTACCTAATTCATTACGCTGTGCGAAATTTCGTGCTCATCGAAAGATTCTAAGGGACTTTGGTGCACCATTTACCTTAAATCGGACGAATATATATATATATATATACAAGTCACATTTATCAAGTCGCAAGTCGCATTTATCATCCGATTTGGATGAAATTTGGCACAGCTCATTTATTTGGCCTAAGGAAGAACCCTATTTAAATTGGGGAAAGTCGGTTCAGATTTAGATATAGTTTCCATATATATTTTCGTCCGATTTAATGTAAATGGTGCACCAAAGTCCCTATATATCTTTCAATTTGCACAAAATTTGGCATAGCGTACTGAATGACATTCGTAAAGTTTTGTGAAAATCGGTTCAGATTTAGATATAGCTCTCATATATATTTTCGTCCGATTTAATGTAAATGATGCACCAAAGTCCCTATTTATCTTTCGATTTGCATGAAATTAGACATAGCCTACTAAATGGTGTCTAGAATTATGTGTGCTAAGTTTCGTGAAAATCAGTTCAGATTTACAGATAGCTCCCATATATAGATTCCTCCGATTTAAGGTAAATGGTGCACCATAGACCCTATATATTCTTCGATTTGCACGAAATTTGGCACAGCGTACTGAATTGAGTCTAGAATGATGTGTGCTAAGTTTCGTAAAAGTCGGTTCAGATTTAGATATTGCTCCCATATGTATTTTCGGCCGATTTAATGTAAATGGTGCACCAATTTAACGTTTGTCGGATTAGCACAAAATTTGGCACAACGTGTATAAATCTGCAAGAATTAAATTAAATTGATCATAGGTTGCAGAAAGACATGAGTATGTCCCTTCAATTGTAAGGATACATATGTACAATATAGCCAAGTGGTGAAGGGTATCATATAGTCGGACCAGTCCGACTTTACTACTTTCCTTACTGGTTTGTTTTTTAGTTATGTGATTAGTTTTTACATCAGATTTATTCATAGACATAAGAGTTTAGGATTTGTATTTAATTTTTCAGATACTTTTTTAATCAACGTGGGGAAGAAAAACGTTTTTCGGCTGATGCTATGGTTGCCGGTATCGTTCTTAAGATTTTAAATAATATATTTATATTTTGAAATAGATTTTCGTCACATACTACAATCGCACCAAATTCCACTTTCCGATATTTTTCATAAAATTGTATGATTTTATTGAAATTTTATAATTCTCGATGTTCTATCTTTTTTTAATTTTCCTGAAATCAGCTTGGGACATATAAAGTACTTCTATACAAATACTCGGAGTTCGAACTCATTACACTTGAATTGTGCTTTTGCGTACCAACCCATGACACTGAAAATTCTACTTCTTTGAAATAAATCCAATTTTATAATTTTCCCATATTTCTTCCAACGACTCTACCATCTCGTCTATAGATTCGTTAAATATTTGTGCACAATCATGCTGCTCCATCCATCGTGTTTCACAATATGAATGTAGCCGTTTTAATGATTTATTTGCTTCTGGAAATATTCTACATAAATTAGCAGACCATTTTGGATTTTCTAAAGAATGAGCAAATTTCCAAAATTGTAGTAAATATAGTTCGAATTTTTCGAATCTTCGAATCTGCATTTAAATTTAAAATTTTAAAATGTGAAAAGAACAATGAATGTTTTCCGGAGAAATAAATTCTGATTTAATAATGGTTTGCACTCCATTATAATTGCTTGATTTTCCTGTTAATCCTTTTAATTCCACGTAGCAAAGGAAACATTCTTTGAGTTTTTAGATACTTTGTAAAAATGTTATCTATAAATAGTTTCATTCGGTAAAACGAATAGAATGCATTAATTTTCTCTTTTCCAACAATAGACTTCCGGATGTATTCTCCAATTCTGGGATTCAGGTATGTTACATTTTTGGGTGTACTTTCCAAATATTTTTTAAGTTTGTGTCTAACGAAAGTATTCAGGAGGTTTTACTTTCCCTCAAGGCGATGTCTTCGCTTTCACAGAATTGTCTCAATGGCCACTTTGAGTATATAAGTTTGTTATTTCGATATATCTGAAACTTGTTGGCCCGTAACATGTTCTATACGTTTTGAAACATCTCCCATTATCAATATAAAGTTCAGATTTATAACCATCGCATCTCTGTGGTATTCCTTTTTTATAACCTTCACCACACTGTGGTACAGGGTATTATGTCTTTGTGCATATGTTTGTAACAGGCAAAAGGAAACGAGATATACACATGGTTCCTTTTGAGAATATGCATAGAATCACATTCTGAGTCGATTTACGCATGTCCGTCCGTCTGTCTGTCTGTCCATGTAAAATTGTAAACCAAGTACAGGTCGCATTTATGTTCCGAATTGGGTGGAATTTGGGACAGGTCACTTATTTGGCCCAAGGACGAACCCTATTGAAATTGGGAAAAATCGGTTCAGATTTAGATATAGCTCCCATATATATTTTCGTCCGATTTAATGTAAATGGTGTTCCAATGTTCCTATATATCGTTCGATTTGCTCGAAATTTGACATAGCGTAGTGAATTATGTCTAGAATGATGTGTGTTCAATTTCCTGAAAATCGGTTCAGATGTAGATATAGCTCCCATATATATTTTCGTCCGATTTTAGGTAAAAAATCCCTATATATCTTTCGATTTGGACGAAATTTGGCACAGCGTAATGAATTAGGCCTAGAAATATGTGTGTTAAGTTTCCTGAAAATTGATTCAGATAAAGATATAGCTCCCATATATAACTTCGTCCGATTTAATGTAAATAGTCCACCAAAGTAACTATATATCTTTCGATTTGCACGAAATTTGGCACAGCGTAATGAATTAGATCTAGAATAATATGTTTTAAGTTTCCTAAAAAACGGTTCAGATTTAGATATAGCTCCCATATATATTTTCGTCCGATTTAATGTAAATTTGGCACAGCGTAATGAATTAGGCCTAGATATATGTGTTAAGTTTCCTGAAAATCGGTTCAGACTCAGGTATAGCTCTATATATATTTCGTCTGATTTAATGTAAATGGTGCACCAAAGTCCCTATATATCTTTCAATTTGCACGAAATGTTGCACAGCGTAATGAATTAGGTCTAGGATGATGTTTGTTAAGTTTCCTGAAAATCGGTTCAGATTTAGATATAGCTCCCATATATATTTTCCTCTGAATTAATGTAAATGGTGCACCAAAGTCCCTATAAATCTTTCAATTTGCACGAAATTTGGCACAGCGTAATGAATTAGGTCTAGGATGATGTGTGTTAAGTTTCGTGGAAATCGGTTCAGATTTAAATATATCTCCCATATATATATATATATATATATATATAAATATATTCGTCCGATTTAAGGTAATTGCATCGGTTGCAGAATGACATGTTCATGGATCCAATTTCATTTTACTGGACCTTTAAAAGTGCAGCGTCTGTTAGGATTCATCTGTTGAATATACCCAAAGTGGTGAAGGGTATCATATAGTCGGCCCCGTCCGACTTTACTGCATTCCTTACTGGTTCCAATTTGTAAGTGGTTGTAACAGAAGAAAATTAAAAACAACTCAATTCTAACACTTCCACACGAAATGAAATGAAACCAGTAAGGAAAGTAGTAAAGACGGGCTTGGCCGACTATATGATACCCCTCACCATTATGGGTACATGCAAGACATGTTAATATCTACAATGTCCTGTATATATAGAAATTTCGCATACATCAGTCGGGACCTAATTCAGTACTCTGTGCAAAATTTTGCTTCAATCGGAACAATATTGGGAGTTTGGTGCACAATTTACTTTAAATCGGACAAAACTATAAATTGGAGCTATATCTAAATCTGAACCGATTTCAACAAAACTTCGCATTCATTAATCATGACCTAATTTAGTACGCTGTGCAAAATTTTATCTCCATCGGATAAATATTGGCAATATGTTGCTCCATTTACATAAAATCGGACGAAACTATATATAGCATATTTAGATATAAGTCTGAACCCATTTCAATAGCTTTCAATAGGGTTCGTCCTTGGGCCAATTCAGGGACCTGTGCCAAATTGCATACAAATCGGATCGTAAATGCGACCTGTACTTTGTTAACAAAAATACATGGACGGACGGACATTCGTAAATCGACTCAGAAAGTGATTCTATGCATATTCTCAAAAGGAGCCATGGGTCTATCTCGATTATTTTTGCTTGTTACAAACATATGCACAAAGACATAATACCATGTACCACAGTGTGGTAAAGGGTATAAATATTAAGCGATTTTTAATATTTTATACACATTTTTAATGTAGTTTTTTTCTGCAGGCAATAGACAACCCTATGCAAAATGTTGAATCGATCTCAATTCCTTTAGAAAACAGTACAACAGACAAACATGTGGAAACCGTCATAGAATTTTACTCTGGAATATATATATATATATATATATATATACTTTATAGAATCGGAAATGATTATTTCGATGAGCTACTCCATATTATGGTGAAGAGCACAAAAGGAAACAATATTGGCCCATAGTTATTTTTGAGGATGTGTAAATAATCACTTTCTGAGTCAAACAAAGTATAGATGGAATTTGGCGTAATTTATTTATTACTGTATTGAGGTTAGTACGTCTCCCACATTTTAAGAATCGGTTCAGTTTTTGATACCATAATTAAGACTTACCTCCTGATTTTCGACGTTTTTAAGATCTTTGATAGATATTACAACAACAAATGTTTCGACATTGCTTTCATAACCATTATGAATAGGAAAACATATTTTTATTCATATTTTAAAAATTTTACCATAGTTGATGCCAGAAATATTATCAAAATTCATAGCATGACCAGAAAAAATGTTAGTTTTCACAAAAACTTTACATTTTATATCAACAACTAGCTTTACAATTTGTATATGTATGTGTGTGTATATATATTTTGTTTTCCATCTGTATAAAGCACAGTTGTCCCTTGGCGTGTATGAGTCCCTATTCGAATGTCAATGTATTATTCATCATTTTCTAAATAGAGTGTATGATTGAACATATGTTATATTGTACATCCGTTTCCGGTGTTGTTTCAAAAACACATACACACACACTCACAGTTGTATATCCGCAACACACATATACATACAGTCTCCCTTCCTATTGTAACGGAAATTGCTTGTGTGAATAGTCGTAGTTTATTTATCAAAAGAAATAAAAGATTCTCACACGCCACGCCATAGGGATGGTTGGCAAGTTGAAACAGTTGGAGTCGCAGAGCGAAATACTCGTAGGGCAGTTAACGTTTCAATGTGTTGTTGTTGTTTTAGTTAACAAAATTCTATTATCATGAAAACAAGCGGATGCGCATATGTATGCTACACAATTGTGTGTCAATTAACAACAAATGGCCAATTGTCGAAATAAAGTGTCGTTCGTCTGTTTTTTTTTTTGTGGGGAGCTGTGAAAGCGTCTAAGTAAATATTTGTTATTTCCGGTGTTAAATGCGTAGGGACGTTTGCTAATATTAGTGCAAAAATTGTTTTTATTTCCTGTTGGCCCTGTCCGGAAATACCTTTTTTTATACAAATTGGTTGAGAGAACTGTTGTGATTATTTATGTGTATGTCATAGCAAAACGTTTGTCTGTTACTATTGTCTCAATCAGAATTGTGCGGGTATATTACAAGAACGGTTACAGGTACTGTCGGAGTACATATGCTCTCAATATACAGTTCTAAGAATTTATAATACCTTTATTTGCGGCTATTGCTGGTCATTTTTGAGATGAGCATCCCTCAATAGTTATCCGTCGTCTTCTTCTTAAAATGTTAAAGTTACCAACAAAATCCGGTAAGAAAGTAGTAAAGTCGGGCAGGGCTATATGATACCCTTTACAACTTTGGATATATTTAAAAGATGCATCCTAACGGACGTCTCAATTTTGAAGGACATTTGACATAAATAAGAGAAATGTATATATATGTGAACCGAATTAAATCAATCCATACAGATTTCTTCGGCAACATATACAATGGACCAAAATTATGTAAATCGATATTGTGCAAAATTTTATCCCAATTGGACATCAGATCATTATTTGGTGCATAATTACATTAAGTGACAAAATAAGATGGAAATGTATATATATTTGAAACATTTTCGAATTAAATCAATCCATTTCGATTTGTTTGCTGTGTCAATAAGAAACAAGATTAAGATTAAGATTACATTTATTGAGCCTTTGAAACAAACAGTAAATTTTTACAGAGTTGTCATAATATTTAGAAATACTTAAGATTGTAATGTATGATCAAAATTTACAATAATTATGTGTACAGCACCATGCTTAAGAGTAAGATAGACACAAAAATAAATTCAAATGTTAATGTTAAACAAAAATTCCTTGCTCCCGGGAATGCACTTATCTGGAGTGTTAATAAACTCAATTAAACTTATAATCTAAAAACAAAATAAAAACCAAAGGAAATCAAAAAATAATTTAAAAAACAAAAAACACAACAAACACGTATATTACCCCCTATGCGTACCAGGATAAGCTTTTCCGTAAAATGAACACCGAGTATTGACATTAATGTCAAAATTCGGTGGATTTTCATTAATATAACCAATAGGCGACAAGTAATTTGTATTCCTCCAAGAATATGATATTTGATTATTATAAACACCTGACACGTAACTGTTATCATGATTTTGCACCCTATGAATAAATTTTGATATCAAATCACAAACGTATAACCCAACAGGAGTAATTTTTGACTCACCATAAACCTCTCTGTTGGAAAAACGTTTGCAAGGTGATTTGAAATATTTACCAATACAGTGCCTCAAAACTTTTCGCTCCAATATTTCCATTTCCTTAATAACTATAGGGGATATAATGAACCATATTGGAAACGCATACAAGAACACTGGTCTTATGCTCGTTTTATACAGCAACAGTTTTGTCCGTACTGGAAGATCCTTATTCACCAAAATTTTAGAGAATGATCCTAAAATCCTATATGCCTTATTTAAAACTTCTCTTGCATGTTTGTTAAATTTAAGAAGATTATCAAAAGTAACACCAAGGTATTTTAAGGAATTTCCTATAGGAATGTCAACTTCATTAAAAGATAATTTCAAATTTTTGCTTTCCGGAACAACAAATTTTTTACATTTTCCTGATGCATTCCTTATACATATAGCTTCGGTTTTAGATGGATTAATTTTGATACCCCAATGTTGGTAAAATTGTGATACCAATTCCAAGTGATGTTTTACTTTAGATAACGCTAAATTTGGTGATTCATCATGCGCATATAATAAGGAATCATCTGCATATAAAAGGCCGGTGGAATCTGAGACAGTATGAGGAAAATCGTGCATAAATATGCTATATAAATGGGGAGATAAAATCGATCCCTGGGGTACTCCACAATTAATTTCTCCTAGCTCCGATAATAAATTATGAAATTCTACACAAAAAGTTCTACCAGTGAAGAAACTGTGGAATAATTTAATAACATGTGGATCAAAATCCAATTTAATCATTTTATATAGAATTCCTAAATGGGATGCGTGATCAAAAGCTTTTTCTACATCAAGAGAAAGCGCAACCGTACACTTCCTTTCTCGCAAGTTACATACAATATCATTTTGAAATTTAAGTAAAGCGTCTGTCGTTGAGTGACCAGACTTGAATCCAAATTGAAGTTCCGGTATATACTTTGAATTTATTCCATAATCCATCTTAGAACGAATGACTCGCTCAAAAAGTTTTCCCAGATTAGAAAGCATTGATATCGGTCTTAAATTGTTGATTTTGGAGTTATTTGGTTTTCTTTATAACAGGTACGTTTGAGATATTTTCCATTTATTAGGAAAATATGCATTATTTAAACAATTATTAGATATTATCGTCAGAAATTGGAAGGCCTTAACTGGTAATTTCTTTATTATAAAGCATGACATTTTATCCGGGCTGCAAGATTTTATGATGTTTAGTTGCTTGCTCATGTTCACTATCCCATCCATTGTTGTAAGTCTTGGATTGTTCAATGGGTTAAGAAACGATTCAGAACTATCAAAAACTAGCAGATTTGAATCACTAGAAATGACTTCACGTACAACAGATTCTATTTCTTGTATGTCTCCATTTAAAGCATGATGGTTGTAAATATTGCCGAAGTATTGCTTTAGTCTATCACAAGCAACCAAATCATCGTGTATCACAACATTGTTCTCAGATAGTTTTTTAATATATGTCCTTTTCTTATAACCAATTATGTTGTAAATATTTTTATGGGCTCTTGGACCAGGTTTGATGTTCTGTAGCCTTTCAGAAAATAGTTTAGCCTGTTCAATTTCAATTTGACGCTTTATAATGATGTTCAATAGCTGAATTTGTTTTGATAAAAGACAGTAATTTGGATCTGATCTATCACGATGCCTATAAAAGATTCTTTTCAAGTTTCTTTGCCAATTAGACTTTAATTTAAAAAGATTTTTTATGGAATCCGAAACATTATATCTTTTACTAAAAGCTACTCTTGTTGAGTGTCTGGAATGTGTGTTATGTATCACTTCCGTAAATGTATCGATAAAGTCATCAATTTCAGCGTTAGAAAGACATATTTCGGAAGACGGAAAGTTTACTAATAAATCCCTTTTTGTATCATCTCTGAAGTCATCCCAATTAGTGTTTTTATATGAAGTGTAGTTTCTGGGAGATATTAAAGGTATTGAAAACGTAGGAAATTTTAAACTTAATTTAAGAGGGAAATGGTCCGAAAATGATGCTAAACTTTTTATTTGAAAATTACACCATATTGGGTCCAATATACTAGAACTTACTAAAAAATGATCAAGAAACGAATTTCCATTCGGAAATGATGGAAGTGTGTCCGAAATTCTTGATATATAAACCGATGATTGTTGTAACCATGTAAATAATGTATTTCCATTGACATTGTTCGAAGTATCCCCCCACGATATGTGTTTAGAATTAAAATCACCACCCAAAATTAATCCATAGTAGTTTTGAGAAATCTGAAGCAAGGTGGATAAACTTTCGGCATATTGAGTGCGATCAGCATTGCATGGAATGTAAACAGATCCAACCAAAATTTCATGTACCATTCCATTTAAAATAAGATCTATACTAACAAAAACATTAGGGAAATGAAAGTTAGTAATATTAACCCTTTTAAATTTATACGAATTCCTTAATGCTACAGCAACACCCTGTGGACTGTTGTCTCTAATAAATGTAAAATTTTCCAATCTAACCCTGTGAGCATCTCTTAAATGTGTTTCTTGTATGAAACCGAAATCAATTTTGTTCATATTTAAAATACCCGATAATTCTATCCTTCGGCTCACTTCTATAAGTGACCTCACATTAAATGATAGGAAATTTAGATTATTATGGACCATATTGATTTTTTATTTCTTCCAAAAGTTCCAAACATTGTTCCTTAGCCTGATCTTTTGTTAGAGTTCTATACCGCCTAACAAAATGTTCAATCCTATCCTCAAGAGTCGGAGCTTCTGGTTGACAAATATTTTTGGCAATTTTTAAAAATTCTTCAATTATTAAGGGCTTTGGCCTTGTATGTGTAGCAAAGCAACTGGCAAATGTTTGCCTGGGATCTATAAAATTAAAATTTCCAATAGCTTGACTTACACTAATATCTTTTTTCTCTAGCTATATTCTTATTTTCCTCTCTCTTACGTAAAAAATCTTTATAAGCTGGGCAACCTCTATAATTTGAAGGATGTCCAAATTGTTTGCAGTTAGCACAGTAAGGTTTATTTTCCTCACTTGACTCAAATTTGCATTCACCCGGGGCGTGTTTTTTGTCGCATTTCATACAAACATATAATCTACTACAATTTTTCGATATGTGTCCCCAATGCTGACAACGCCAACATTGGACAACCTTCAAATTAGACTTCGGAGTTTCCCATGATATTCTTTGTTTACAGATGAATTTCTCAGCCCTAAGTTCATCTACTGTTTTCCCTGGCAAAAGAGTGACCAAAAAAAGACCGGTGTCTATATTATTTTTCCTAGAGAATTCGGTCGAAAATTTTGTAACCTCATCTACTGTATTGGGAACCATAGCATCAATATCCTGTTTAATATCTGTTACGGTTGTTTTATGATGGAGGCCTCTCAAAATCAATCTGGTGCGCTTTAGTTCTTTAGGGGTATACGTGTAAGCAGGAATTTCTTTCAGTTTTAGAAGTTCAATCATTTCTGCGTGAACAGAAGCCTCTTTAAGATACAATTTAGATTTCCTTTGGCTTTTGTTAACAATTTTAAAATCTACTTTTTTAGATTTAAGAGATTGTATAAGATCTGTCACATTTACATCATAGAGAAAAATTGGTGGACAAAACCCTTTAAGGCTATTTACCGCATTCGCAGGAGTTTCATTTTGAATAGTTGGGTTAGATTGCTCGATGACGCAGGCATCAGTTGGCTTTTGTGACTGCTGGGCTCTTGGAACAGAGGGCTCAAATACAATATCTATATCTCCTAATAAAGCAAAACGATTCTGAGAATTCGGCGTAAAGCCTTGAAACAAATCTGGAGATTCGCATATTCTAGACCTTTTGTTTTGAGGCCGACCGGGACCTACATCGCACGAAATGGAATTTGTATCACTAACCTTTTGTAATGAACATGTAGGGGAATCCTCAAATTCAGAAATGTCTTCATGAAATCGTCTTCCTTCAAATGTTTTGGTTTTCGTTTTTGATTTAACGCCTGAATTCTTTTCTTTTGTATGGATAAGCTGATCTATAGAAATTTGCGTGGGCTTTTCAGGAGTATTGTCCGCTAATGGTTTTGAGATGGTTCTCCTAGATCTTCTGATATCACCTTCTTTATCAGGGGGCACATTCTCTGATGAACTCCAACCTTCCACAGACATTGATTCGATCGAATTGAGATTTGCGCGTTCTTTAGAATATAATATGTATGGCTTTTTTAAATTTTCGATTTTTCTTTTTAATTTTCTCTATTTTCAGACACAAAAAAATATGTCTATTCGGTTCGAAAACTTAAAAGGCAATCCAAACTGTAATGTAATTATTATTTGAATAGTCATTTCGTGGATGTTTTTGTATTTAGGTCATCATTTGGATACATACCGCAGGAATGACATTCAACGCTAATGGTGTTAGTTGAAGAGAAACTAGTATATCTTGAAATAATAATCTTCCTCCGAGTAGTGGCAACTTTTCATTATTATTTACGGTTATTAGAGATTTTTTTTTTCGAATTGTTATTTGCATATATTGTTAACGAATTGTATTGAACATTTGAAATGCCTGTTACTCGCAGTACGGAGAATTTGACAGCAGAGGATTTGGGTAGGAGAAATAGTGTGTCTTTTGTTGTCAATGGCGAGGATGAAACTGAACGTATAACTAGATCAAGGTCAAGGAATACTCGAGGGGAATCTAGGAGATCAAGAAGTGGTGCAGTGGATGTTCCAACTTGCACTTCAAATGCAATAGATGAGCACAGGGTGCGTGGGATAATATCAGAATCACTTTGTGACATAAGGAGAGAAATAACAAGTGAAATCGGTACTTTGTTATCAGGTCTAAATTTAGGACAGCATTTTGGGAATAGAACTGATAATCCAACCGCAGATATACCCCCAAGAGAGGTCAATAGTAGACCGGTTGCACTACCTGATTCATCCGAAAAGACTATGAACGTTATAAGGAACTGGAGATTATCATATACAGGGGCAAGTAGTGATATGCCCATTGACGAGTTTATCTATAGGGTCAATATTATGACTTCAAATACACTTGGTGGGGATTTTCAATTATTATGCAGGTATGCCCATTTGTTGTTCGATGGGAAAGCATTAGGGTGGTTTTGGAGATATCATCGACAAAACGATAATATAATATGGAACGAACTTACCGATGCTTTAAAGAAACAATACAAAGAATTCTACAACGATTACGATATCAGAGACGATATCCGCCGTAGAAAACAAAGACCAAACGAGACATTTGACGACTATTGCGATTCAGTAATGGTATTATGCGATAGACTCAGAACACCAATGAGTGAGGAGGAAATGTGTGAAACTTTAATACGGAATTTAAGATCCGAAATTCGTCATGAATTATTACATGTTAGTATTAGTAGCGTAGCGGAACTGAGGAAGGCTGTTAGGAAACATGAAAAGTTCATAGGGGATATTCAAGCTATAAATCGTTTTAGACAATTTCGGGAAAAGGGAAAGGTATCTGAAATATGTGAGGAAGTAGAGGAGAAAATAGATGACAGTGATCTGTTTGAAATGTACAGACCAATACTATGCTGGAATTGTGGTGAGAATGGTCACACATATAAGGAGTGTATGCAGAAGAAATCTATATTTTGTTACGGTTGCGGACGAGGTAATACGTACAAACCTAATTGCGAAAATTGTAATAAATCGGGAAACTCAAAGAGGGATGTCCCTCAACTAAAGAGAGGACATCCACATGTACCACCAAGGAAATAGACCAAAGAGCAAATTTGAAAGATATTGAGGAGAGTAAAACAACAACAAATTATCAGATTGAACTAATACCACAGGATTTGTTAGAAAATAAAATATTATGTAATAATTTCAGTTTAGAGAATGGGGCCAAATCAAATCGTAGTGCAGCTAGAATGAGGAAATTTTGGAAACTTTTAAAATCTTTTAACAAATTTACTGTAGCATCAGTAGTCATGAAGGATAATGATACTAGGCCATTTTTACCATTATCTATCAACGGGAAATTATATTTTGCGCTGTTGGATAGTGGGGCAAATAGAAGTGTAATTGGGGGAAATTTGGCTGATATAGTTGACAAATTATCCGGTTTTAAGAAATGTCACGGAAATGTAAAAACTGCGGATGGACAAAGACAGAACATTTCAGGAATAGTAAATTTGGAATTTTGTTTTCAAAATCGGGAGTGTAAATTTGAATTTTTGGTGATCAAATCGATAAAGCAGGACATAATTTGTGGTATGGACTTTTGGAATAAATTCAAAATTTCTTTAAATATACCTATGGAAATAGCTGAAATTAATAGTCACAACGGTGAACCGGATTTTATTAAATTAACGGATGAACAACGCAGGAAGTTAGACGTTATTGTAGATATGTTCCCAAATTCTGAAAGGGAAGGTCTAGGATGCACGAGTTTGGTTGAACATCATATCGATACGGGGGAGGCGAAGCCCATTAAACAAAGATATTATCCAATATCGCCAGCTAAGGAGAAGCTATTGTGTACTGAAATTGATAGAATGATCTCATTAGGAGTAATTGAAGAATGTCCACAATCTCCGTGGTCATCGCCGGGAGTATTAATAGTTAAGCCAGATAAGGTAAGATTCTGCGTAGACAGTAGAAAACTCAATGCAGTGACAGTCAAGGATTCGTACCCAATACCTAACATCGAGGGCATTCTATCTAGATTACCAGCTGTCCAGTACATATCGAAAGTGGATTTAAAAGATGCCTTTTGGCAAATTAAATTAGATGAATCGTCCAAACAAAAAACTGCCTTCACCATTCCAAATAGGCCACTTTATCAATTCACGAGGATGCCATTCGGGCTCTGCAATGCACCCCAAACAATGTGCAGATTAATGGACATTGTAATTCCATATAATTTGAAATCTCGTGTCTTCGTATATTTGGATGATTTATTGATAGTATCCGAGGGGTTTGAAGAACATATGCAACATCTACAGGAAGTGGCTATACGCTTTCGGAATGCAAATATTTCAATTAATTTGAAGAAAAGCTCATTTGCAATAAAAAGGGTAAAGTACTTGGGCTATATTGTTGGCGAAGGATCACTGAAAGTTGACCCGGATAAGGTAAAAGCAATATCCGAATTCCCCACACCTAATTCTTTGCGAGCCCTAAGACGATTTTTGGGAATGATTGGCTGGTACCGCCGATTCATTGGGGAATTCTCAAGGTACACTTTCCCATTAACCGAGTTGCTGTCTAAAAAGAAGACATTCAAATGGACTGAAGAGGCTCAAAATGCGTTTGAACTGTTAAAGACGAAATTATGTAGCGCACCTGTTCTAGTGAATGCTGATTTTACTAAGCCATTCATATGAGGATTGCAATGGAATTGAACGACCCATAGCTTATAT